>NW_022710600.1:0-1041 GCF_011630105.1 Anneissia japonica | reverse complement strand
ACCAAATGCACAAAGAGAAAACAAAGTCTAAAAAAAAATATAATTAAACATAAAAAATTATTTGTTCATTGACTAAGTACTTATGAAAGCTAGCAATACACTGAAATAACTTACTGTACCTTTGAATTAAAAAAGTCTTCTAAACAAACCATAACTTTACACTATGCAATAGTCTAAGCAATATTCTTATGTCCTGTTCGATACGCGTACACCAAGCTTTTGATTATACAATTGATCAGTATTGAAAATCCTATCAGGAAGCAGACAGGAGAAGATTCCAACGGACTATTTTTAGAATATTATTACATCAACACAACAGGTTTGTCATGTTATTACTAGGATTTTTCAGACACTTGCATTTTAAAAATGTTTTGACATCATCATAACTCATACTCTAAAATAAGAAACTTTCTAGCAGATAAGAAATAAATTTAGTTAGATCTTCAATTAAAAAAAAAACTTATCAATTTCTAAAAAAAGCCTAGGGTATATGGACATATCTATTGAGAGAAATAGATAAGTATATTTATACATAGTTACAGTAATAATGCTAACAAATTTATTAAACTGCCTAATAAAAGTTTAAACATAGTTTTCCACGCATGCTAGGACTCAGGAGAAAATATAACTAGATGCAGAAAACTTAAAAAAGTTCCTGGTAATTAAGAAATTGCGATTTAATGTAAATATAATATTGACACCTTTGGTTCAGCTACATTGTACAGCACTGCATTCAGGGTGTTAATATATACAGTAGGTTTTTAATTTATTTTCTTAAATTTCTTAAAATATAATATAAATAAATAAGAAGTTACTCGGGGCAGTATATGTAGATATTTACTTCATGATGTTGGGTAACTGTTTTTTATCTTATTTATTTCTAAAATTTTATTCAGGTATAAGAACATAAAAAAACAGTCAGCAGTACTAGACTGAAACGACTGAATTTACAATAAGAAAACAATATACAAATGACACAAAAATTCAAATATTATTATTAAAAAAAAAAACAATAACAAATTCACAACTCAATTACAATTA
>NW_022710599.1:0-1516 GCF_011630105.1 Anneissia japonica | reverse complement strand
GCACACACAGTGTCTACCACCAGATAAGCCGACTGAGCTAAGCTACTCTCTAAAGTTTAAAGCACTAGGCCTACTAAAGCACCTGCCAGCTAATATATTACACTCCAGGCCACAATAATTAATCAACATGAATGATGAAGCAAAGCTTTTGGCTCGAGCATTCTGCTCTTGTTTTGCTTTATACACCTATTCTTGCCTAACACACTCCTTGGTGGAGAGAGAAATGTAGATAAAGAAAAGTGGACACAAATGAAACCCCACCTTAAGGTTGAGAGTCCCAGCCAGAACTGCTGCGCCAAATCAGCCTTCTATTATATTTTCTTTGTTACGTTTAACAAGTAAAAACCAACTACTGTAGAAGACGAACACACACACAAATTGTACAGTACTTTTGCTGTGTGTACCGTCACCAAAAAACCCCAACAAACTAACCACTTGAGGTCGATAAAGAGGTCAGACCATGATCAAACTTGGGCCTTTCGAGTGGAAATCAATACCCATACCGATGCACCACTTGCTTAAAAAATATATGTATTATATAAAAATAACAATAAATTATCAAAAAAATAGACCTAACATTGCATCAACATAAAAATAAAGTGGATACTATACATTGTATATCGCCTCCTAGGTCTCTCATTTGCTTCGTTGACAATCTGCTACCCAGCAATACGTCACACCCTTCTAGGGCCATTCTGCTGGCCATTGCTGGTGCATTTCCTCCCATCGCCCAACGTGTATTTGCCCCCTTTGAATTCTGCACAAGTGTTTTGAAAAGTTCCTTATCTGACACATAACGTCTAAGAAAAAATATGGCAGATTAATTAAGCACCTGCACATTATACTCTGTTAAAAATACATAAAACATAAAACCTTAAAAATTCCAATTACCATACATATAACCATGAAGAGCTTAATTTAAAACTAAAAATAAGGTTTGATAATTAAAAAATAAATTTTTAACTTTTTAACCTTAATCGTATCATTTTATTTCATATTACTCTTTGGATTTTAAAAAATTCATTATTGTATTTTATGTTTAGTAGGGAACTGTTTAATAGTTTTAAAATTGGATTAGGACAATAACATCCAAAGAATACAATGTATACAAGATGGCCACTTATTGCGTCGTACGGCGCTCATACTACTGTTGCATGATGAATCCACTGTTGCTATAGAAACGCAATGCTGCCTGCTAATTATTATATTATAATTATAAGCATTAGGATTTTTAATATTTATTGACCGACACATTGCGGCAGAGCTTTTGTGGCCAAAACAGGCATACATACAACAGCCCACTGTTTACCACCTAGAAAAAAGTGCTGCTTGGTATGGTACTCTGTGGAAAATCAGGAGGCCTACTGTACAGTCAGTGGCATATCTAAGGGGTGCGGTGGGGGTGTACTCCCCTCCACAAATCACTCGCACCCCAGGCACCCCCACCCCCCCAAAAAAATCAGTCAAGTTGTTAAAAAGCACCTAAAATCACCTTATTTCGCAAGTTAGTACCCCT
>NW_022710598.1:0-643 GCF_011630105.1 Anneissia japonica | reverse complement strand
AAATTACATTTTGACTCTACTTTTTAACATTGTCACTTTTTGCACAAAAGTGCTTATCTTGCCAAGTTGAGCACTTTTTGCAAATGTTTGACTTTCCGCCATATTTCGAGTTCTTTTCAGAAAAACTTCAAACTTTCAATGGAATAGTGTTTGTTTCGGCCTATCTCACTTTACCTAACCCTAACCCAAACACTAACCCTAACCCTAACTCTAACCCTAACTCTTACCCTAACCCTAACCGAACAAAAAAAAAAATTACATTTTGACTCAACTTTTTAACATTGTCACTTTTTGCACAAAAGTGCTTATCTCGCCGAGTTTAGCACTTAGTGCAAATTTTTGACTTTCCGAAATATTTCGAGTACTTTAAAAAAAAAATTCAAACTTTCAATGGAATAGTGTTTGAAAACTTTCAATGGAATAGTGTTTGTTTCAGCCTATCTCACTTTGCCTAACAAAAAAATTACATTTTGACTCTACTTTTTAACATTGTCACTTTTTGCACAAAAGTGCTTATCTTGCCAATTTGAGCACTTAGTGCAAATGTTTGACTTTCCGCCATATTTCGAGTTCTTTTCAGAAAAACTTCAAACTTTCAATGGAATAGTGTTTGTTTCGGCCTATCTCACTTTGCCTAACCCTA
>NW_022710597.1:0-532 GCF_011630105.1 Anneissia japonica | reverse complement strand
AACTGGGATATTAATCCCACTGCAGGGGCCATCACTGTGTATGTGGTAACTTTGTATGTACAAACATTTCAACTTAAATTTGTTCATGTTTGTGGATTGGTTTCATAGAAATACAGTATGTGAGAATGTATATCTTGGAAGAAATTCATCTGGTTACCTCATAGTCAATAATTGTATTTTAATTTGGTTAAACAGAAAAGAAAATGAAACATAAATATTGAATATATGAGAAATAATGATATAAATGAATCCAAATAAAATGAAACAATCTAGAAAGAACGCCTTAAGTTGACTGTCTTAAGAGTTCACTTCTCAGGGGCGGATCCAGAGATTTTCTGACGGTGGGTGGGGGGCACAATATGAAGTTCACGCCGCCACGCCCACCTCAGCCCCACCAATAAGTGGTAAATATTTTAGCTCTCCTTTCGTCCACTGCTGTATTGCCACTGAACTCGTGGGTGCACTCCTTTTTTAGCTCTTCCTCTCTTTAACTCAAATTGATCACCCTCTTTTTTTTTTTTTTTTTTTGGCT
>NW_022710596.1:10197-15039 GCF_011630105.1 Anneissia japonica | reverse complement strand
AACCCCGTTAGTAATATTGAATTGGGGGTAAATAATTTTGATAAGAATTATACCAGCCGATATTATATGAGAACCCCGGTATTGGAATAGGAAGATGTTGGGGATGGTTGGGTGGGAAAGTAAAAATATGTCCAATGCTAGCAAGTGCTAAAACATCAATGGTGACGAAATTATACATTACCCTAGACTGAGCTATACTCTTGTAATTAGATCTCTTATTCTCTATAATGATTGGGTACACTTAGTATTAGCAAAAACGTTGACTCCTGTACTTAATCTATTAGCCCGGTACCGTACTTGAATTAAACAGGTTCTTGTTTGACCACTGCATAGGGCAATGACTTTCGGGTCGCCTATAGGATTTCTTAGTACAGTACATTCATGTGGCGATAAAGATTTGCGGTGACCCTGCCCGTCGATCATTAGTTTATTTATTTATTAAGATTTAGTACCTAACATCAATTCCTGTTCCTAAAGTATACTGAGGTTATTGTTGTGTATAAACTATAATTTAACTACTCAAATTTCCTTTTTACGCAAAAGAATTTTTAAAAAAAGAGAAAATACAGACTATTTCTCATAGAATATTTCCATTTTCTCGACGGATTCGTCGTTACTAGGCAAATTTATAGTTTGTAGATTGCATCCGCTGGAATACTCTCGCATTTATGTATACTTTATACAGTCCAAAAAAATGCGCACTCTCTAATGGGATTAGTTTTTGTAATTCGCATCTAGCACAATGCGGTCGTTCGAAAAGGCCTGAGTATGTTTGTTTAAGTGTTAAAACCTCGGTCAGAATCAGTTTTTTTAAACAAATTCGATATAATTCCTATGAAATATTATATTTCACAAGTAACAATATCAGCAACGGACAATATCATGTCGGCCATTTTTATGTGTGATAACAGAACCTAAATCGAGGTAAGGCTAGGCCTAGCCTAGCAGTGTTGGATAGGCTAATGTTTTCGGAGCCTACTATATTTCTTCGCAGACCTGTCGCAAAATCAAACATGAAAAATTCATCCGCATTTACTTTTTGTGTGGAACACAAAAAATTAAATTTCAGTCTTAATTTGAATTTTTTATGCTTAGGAATGTTTAAATTCAGTTAAACTAGCAATTCCGTATTATATTTATAAATCTTTATAACATTATACAACAATTTAATTTTAATTAGAATGCAGACAATTGTAGCTTTATTTCTAAATGTTATCATTTTTAGCTTAGAAAAACAAATTCAAATGGTAAATATTGGGCTTATTATATCAAACACAGTTTATGTTCTACTGGATTTGGGGATATTTAGTACACACAGAATGCTATTAATCATGACGAATTTATTTCCGAATTTACTTTACGTTTAACCGGCATTGAACCTCAAACTTGAAATTGAAACTAATAAATGGATCAAAGGAGATCGGAATAATATAAAAATGAAAATTTTACTCCTAAAACTTAGATGAAGATGAATACCATTTTACCTTGATTTTCCCATTTTATTCATATATTAAAAACACTTTCATACCTGCATAATTTAGTACAAGTCGAAATTCAAATTCAGTCGTTTAATATCCACCAGTGCTCCCAATAATATCAATGATTTATCTAAATTTTTATATTTATCATTTAAACTTAGAAACGATCATATCGATCTTTAAATTCATGTCAACCTATATTTATATGGGCCAGAGACCATTGTTTAAAAAAAAAAACCAAATAAATGTCCTTTGTCCCTGTGCCTAGGAACGAACAATATTAATGTTACGGTTTTGTGTTAAAAACTTTAGTTTGTAGAATCATAAAAATACGCAGTTAGAACTTAATTTCATACCTATATAACGTTTTAACGTTCCTGCAACCTTGTGTGAACGTTATTATTATTATTATTATTATTATTATTATTATGACATGCCGAACTGCAACGTTCGGTAAGTTATAAGATTTTCTGTACTATTCAATGCGTTGTTTATTGCATTCTTACTTGTTCAGCTACAGGTTAATAATTTTTATTCTTGATATTTTTACCATGTAAGGATATTATTACAAATGAAGAATTCTGCAAAAGGGATAACCATTTTTTCCAACAGTGATTTAAACTCTAGTCGTATACGTGGTTTACAGATGCTGTAACTATCTAGACCAAGTTAGAGGTTCACAGGATCAAAGATGATTGAACATTATACAAACATTTTTTTTAAACCATATTTAATGAGGGTGATCCATCCAGCAGAAGCTAATCATTAGGGAACCTCAACATGTAACAAAGCAAATTACGGAAAACATCTCAACTTTGAATTTAAATTAGAATTAGAGTACCACAGACAATACAACTTAAAATTAGAATAACTAAAAATACAATATGCAGATTATTGCAACAGTCATATGAATTAAGTAAAAAATTAAATATAATCCAAACAAATGAATCTTCTCATTAAGAAAATAATTATAGTAAAAATTAAGCATCAAAAAATTAAGTCAAAAGACAAAAAGATAAAAAAGAGAAACAGGTAAAAAAAATAACAAAATATATGATAACATGCATCTGATGAAAAATAAAAGTAGTGACAAAAATCAGGTAATAATAATTAAAAACAATGAAAAAGAGATAATGGCATAAAAGACAAAATAATAAAAACGAGTTTAATCTAAGAAGTAACAAAATAATAAATATTGTGAAAAAAGCAAAAGTAACAGTATAAATGTAATAGGCAAAAACAAAAAAAAAACGAAGATTAAGCAAAAGATTAGCCTTTCAAGAACTCCAATATAAGGTGAATTGTGAATAGATAAAGGAAGCGCGTTATAGAGATGTGTGGGGCTTTGTAACTGAAGGATAGTTTAAAGATTTCAAGTGTAGGTTTGGGAACAAGAAGATTTCCATTAGTTATTTGGTGAGTGGTCATTCTGTTATGAGCTTTGATTTTGGTCAAGCGGTGGCATAGTTTGTGGAGCGAGAGAGTTCGCTGAGTTGTTGGGAAGGCAACCTAATTAATTAAAGTCTTTTATGTACGGGCAAGTTTAAAAATGGTCTGCTGTAAGGTGGATGATAAATGGAAGTTTAAGGATTATACGTAAAGCTCTGTATAGTTTGAGCCCCAGACAGAGCAGCAATAATCAAAGCGGGTGAGAAATAAAGCATTATAAAGAACAATGAAAGTACGTGCGTGCAAGAAGAAATACAATATAGTTCAGTTTTTTACAAAGAGTAGAAGTGTGTTAGGGTGTCGTCAATGGTAACTCCAAGATGTTTGTGAGAGGTAACAAAGACAATAGGATGGTTATCGATAGTTAGTTTAAGGGTAGTTAGAAATTGTTTGAGCTTTTCTACAAGACCAATTAGCATTGATTTAGTTTAAGCCATAGAGAAGGCGGTTAAGGGGTAGGTTAAGTTTTTGCTCGAGTAGTGGTAATGTGGTGTTACTGTAATAGATGATGTTATCATCAGCATACATGTCAGTGTGTATAATAAAATAAATGTTAGTAATGAAAGTTGGAAGATCATTCATATATAAAGAAAACAATAGTGGTCCTAACGTAGAACCTTGAGGAACTCCAGCTAGTAGGGCAATTCCATGACATTTTTCATATTTAGCAAATTTTCAACTTTGAGGAATGTAAACAAGTTTTATATCAAACTAAAGCTTAAAAAATGAATTTTTAGGATTCATTGATGAAACTTTTCTTGTGTGGATGTATAAAAATATATAGGAATTTGAATTACATAATTTTGAAAATATTAAAAAAAATATGAAAATGTCATGTTCTTTCAAAGTCTCTAGAAACTAACAAACTGCCATTAATGCCAGTCATATTTATTTTAAATTGGAGAACTTAACTTATTTTATTAGTTTTTGTGACAAAAAGTAATATTCATTTACAACATAATATTAAGGCGGGGCAAAAATATTTCTTAATATTTTTGTCGGTCTGTAACCCAAAAAAACCAACATTTTTTAGGTTTATTAAGTCATGCAGCTTTCAACCATTGTGAAATTCATAAAACTATTGAAGCTATTAGGCTAACATTCACTGACAAGATTATTTTAATTTTTGGACTTATTTATTCATATTTTTATTACATTAATTTTAGTCGGTCTGTGACCAAATTAGTCACAGACCGACTTGTCGGTCTGTGACCAATGATATTACAATAATCTTTAAGCAAAATTTTTACTGTAAAGTTGGTTATATTCAATAAACAAAATTAAAATGACAAAAGACATGGGCTTGGGAAAGGTTCTAAGGACATATAGTGGTTTATTTGAAAATAACAATGATTTGCTTTATAATCGAGTTCTCAACAACCACCAAATTGGGTATATTAAACCATGTGACTAAGTAGTTAGAAGCTGAGTGGGTAAAATCTTTCAAATACATAAAGCTGTAGTTTATCATTCAGTATAAATCTTGATTTCAACATTTAAATACTGTATAGTTACTATTCTCTATGCCATTACCCAGCGGAGGCGTCAGCGGGGTGGGGGAAGGGGCGGGGGAATGTTCGTTGTTGGAAGGCCGGGAGCCCCTGTCTTTCGACAAACGAATAGGTCGTCGGACCAAAAATTTTCCAATCCAAATAACGCTATCTTGATTGCCAATCCCTAATGTTGTGGTCTAAAAAACACATTTAGGGTTAAATTAAGCCATAAAACTCCCTTCAAGAACCCTAACAGAGATTTTTTTGTTTCGGGCTATCGACCGAGGCTTTGTAGTCGCTTTGGTTTGGACCCCTGCATCAGACACATCAGATCCCTTGTTGGCAAACATCTGGTGCCACCATTGCCATTAACATCTAAAGAAAAAAACCATGCTATTCATTTCAAAGGCAACCATAGATGG
>NW_022710596.1:5104-9491 GCF_011630105.1 Anneissia japonica | reverse complement strand
AAGAAAACAAAGGCAACCATAGATGGAAAATGGAGCATGTTTGATGGTCGCTGGGAGGATGTGAAAACACTTCCAGATACCCATAATGCATAAAATGCATTTCATAATTTTCTTGGTTTAATATGCCTTTTTTCATTAAGTACTAGAGTATTTATTAACTGGGTCAGATCAATTAACATCCAAGCAATCATTATTTTGCTTAAGACTATTTTCTGTGACGTTTATTAGGTAAATAATACCATTCTTAATATGTTAAATAATCCGATTTTATTACAAAATAAATTTTTGTTTACTATAAGGAATTAAGTTATGCTTTTTTATATACAATGTTTGGTAACAAGTTTTTAGTATTTAATTTTATATATAAAGTGTTTTCTCCTTATAATGTGGCAGATTCCATCATATACTATCATGCAAATCGATAGGTCGGTCTGTGACCAGACCCAAGGTGGTACCATCTACCCTTCCCCATGATGTAGTTTTACATCAACTTCTCTGTTGATACTAATTCCTTATATATGATTTTACATACTGGATGTGTTACCATAAATCTTTTCGTAATATTTTCAATAGAATTGCACAAAGTTTATATTTGTAAAATTTTTTCTTTTTTTTAAGTCAGTCTGTGACCAAACATATTAATATCAATATTTCATAAATGACTTTATGTTTTGATTTTTGTAATATTGTCAATTAAAAGTGTGTGGGAAGGAGTATACAATTTACTTGGAATTTCAGATTTACTGGTTTATCTGTAATATTTAAACAGTTTTTTACCATTATGAATGCCTTAAAAAGTCGGTCTGTGACCATGGAATTGCCCAGTACGGTGTAGGTGTCAGATAAAATGTGACCATAAAGGACTTGTTGAGTGCGAGAGGTTAAGTAAGATTTGAACCAAGAAGTCGTTAAGGCTGAAAAAACCGTAAAAGGAAAGTTAAGACAGCGAAATTGCATGAATAACGGTGTCAAAAGCATTCCTAAGATCTATAAAGATCGAGCCAGTCAACTTTCTTTGTTTATTTGTTAAAAGCAAGTTGTCATAGGTGTTAGTAAGTGTGGTTAGTGTATACATGAAGAATGCTTAGGTCGAAGGCCAAGATGAGAGAAGCAGATGAGCTTATTATAATTGAGGTGAGTGTAGAGCTGTAAAGATACAGCTTTTTCAATGATTTTATAAGATGTAGGGAGAATAGAGATAGGACGGTAATTATTAATAAGCTATTTTTTTTGCCCGATTTATAGACATGTGTGACCTTAGAGTGCTTCCAGAGAAATGAAAAGATGCCAGAATTGAGGGATAGATTGAAGATAAAGGTAAGGTGGGGCTATATTAGGGGAGCAGCAAGTTTCAGGAGTCTGCTATTAGTGTTATCTAAACCAGAAGACTTATCGGGATTTAAAGTAATAAGCTCTTGGAAAACCAAATCATTACTAATATTTTCAAAAGAAAAATTATGGCCGCAAGGAGTAAGATATGACAATGGATAAACGTAAGAGTGCAAAGATAAGTTAGCCTACATTAACAAAGCACGTGTTGAAGAAGTTAGCAATAGTTTTAGGATCCGAAATGTCAGTATCATTAATAGAGAAGGAAGGTGATAAAATATTATAATATTTAGATGGAACACAATCTTTAAGACCTTTACGGATCTGTTTAGTATTTGTTGTTAGTAATATGGGACTTATAATAATCAGTTTTAGCATTTCCACAAATAGTTATTTGTATAATTACGATAGTTAGGAAAGTCCTTAGCGTCCTTAGCTTTTTTCCCTTTTTTTTTTTTTGTTAGCTTTTTTCTTTAATTTGTCTCTTTGATGAAAACGATAAAAAAAAAAACATCATGTCTCTCCAATAACTATATAGGTAAGTTGTATTCAAATCTTCTGGTTACATACGTACGTGCTTATTACAAATACCGTTAAAGATATTAGTCCAAATGGTAAGAGCATCTTCTGTGGTGTTTGAATTATAACGTTCAGATTAATTCTGGTGTTCTATATCCTAAAAAATGTTATATTGTTAAAATACTTGAAGGATCTGAAGATCTTCAGAATATTTATAAGATATTTTGTAGATACATGAACACTTTTTGGCACAGGAATTTAGCGCAATTTGTAGAAAAGGTGGGGTGTAACGATGATGCAACGCTACGTGTGGGGACAAAGGGGAAGAAGAACCGTAATTGGGTCAGGAGAACCGTAACTGGACTAGGAGACGTGAGGGAACCCTCAATAGTATCTGGCTTTCACAATGTACGGATTGAAGGCGATAATTCAATCGAATTCAACATCTCATAATTCGAAATATTACATAGGCCTAAAGTAGTATCGCCGATGCATTTGGCCCATTCGCAAACCCACAATGCCAACCCTGAGCCACCGTACCCGTGCACTAAAAATTTGCGTCGTAAACGAATGAGCTTGTGAAAACAAACTCAATTGATTTCTGTATTTCCTCCATAGGCAGCAAGTGTACAGATCACACACTACATTTTGAATCTCAATGAGTGTAGTGAATTTATTTTCTTTCACTATGACAAGGAAAATCCCAAATATTACATTTTAAAAATCTTAAAACACAATTTAGCACAAATATAAACAAAATCAAAAGTCCTGAGAATTTGCCATGAGAATATGGAAAAATGGCAGCGCTGTTCCATTTTACGATTTAGTGTAATGTTATAACAGTACATAGGGCCAGCCTAAGCATCTTACTTGAAGTGTAACAGGGCCTATGTTATGACCACAAAAATTGCTATGCTAGCCTAAGTTTTAATTTTACTACCACTGGGCGGGACTCTAGCAGTCAAAAAATCAAATACCATATTATACTGTCTAGCTAGGCCCAGTGGTCGTGCGCAGTCGTAAGCTTTTGAAGTTTTTTTTTTTTTCTTTTAGAATTTTGTGTTTCCTGTTGTAAAATATCACGACAATGATATACTGGTTTTCGCATATTTTGTAGAACTCTCTAAACGGTGGTTCGGGTATAGCACGGCGGGTTTACCAAAGTGTCAAATGCATGGCCGATAATTTTCAATTGTGTCAATGAAATGACAATTTTTAACAGAAGATGTTCTTACTAACTTTATAACAGTCACTCTTCTAAATTCTAAAACTACTGCCTCGTTAAACATACTAAAGTAAAATGTGAACATGTTTTAACTTATTCAATCATAACCCGACCCCTTCATCAAGCATGTCTTAATGTACAGATAGTATCTAAGGACCGTTAAGAAAGTTTACAAATATTAATAATAATAATAATAATAATAATAATAATAGTAATAATAATAATAATAATTTTTGCTTATATAGTGCATTATGCTAAAGCCTCAGTGCGCTTAACAATAAAACTGAAAATGCATGAAGAAAAAGTTTAAGAAAAGTACAGGTTAAATATATTATACTGTCTAGTAATGTCATCTGTGCTGTAAGTGTAAATCTTGTACTTTATAAAAAGCTAAAAATAAGACTTAAGGACAGCTATGTTCATCTTTTGCGTTCTATAAACCACAATAACTCGGACTCATAGACAAGCATAAGATAATCATTATCTAAGATGTCTTGTTAGTTGGCTCATTTCTGGCAATTCCATAAACGTGGAGAGGATAACTTAGTTTCTCAGTGGATTTATCTTCCTTGAGGTTGAAACAATGCAGGGGTGTCCCTCGTGGAAGTGTGGGACTAACCTGTAAGAGCCTTGAATCAAAAATGGCCGCCTTCCGCATTTTAAGTTTTTTTTTTCAGTGTATTGGCCTACATGGCCGCTTTAGCCAATGGGTGTGAAGCTTTAGTACGTCCAGGAATTTATAGTATAAGAGACAGATACAACCTTTATTCGATTTCGACCTAGTTTAGATCTTCAAATTGAAGGGAGCTGCTAAGTGAATGTGTGAAATTCCGGAGTTTAAGAAAACGCAAAGTCAAAGTGACACATTGTAAAAAAAGAGATTGTTTGACCATTGATAGCCAACGCTTGTAACCTGTTGCACTTTGTATAGTTTTTAAAAGTCAGTAGCATTCTTGGATTTGAAGGTCAAACCTAAATTAATCGGACATAAAACACGAATTCTTGTATATTAACAACAGTACACTAGACTTTTATAATAATGAACTAAAAGCTTCATATTTTATTAATCAAATGTTGACCTTTTACCTCACAGATGACATTAGGAATATTTCTAGATTTAAACGTCAACACTAACACAATAGAAAATCAGATATGACTTCCTAGATATTAAAAATACAGTATTTTAGAATTTTTAAACAATGTGATTAAAAACTTCATTTTTACTCCATAAATGGATGTTACAATAATAATAATAATAATAATAATAATAATAATAATAATAATAATAATAATAATAATAATAATAATAATGAT
>NW_022710596.1:2035-4682 GCF_011630105.1 Anneissia japonica | reverse complement strand
CGTTCTATAAACCACAATAACTCGGACTCATAGACAAGCATAAGATAATCATTATCTAAGATGTCTTGTTAGTTGGCTCATTTCTGGCAATTCCATAAACGTGGAGAGGATAACTTAGTTTCTCAGTGGATTTATCTTCCTTGAAGTTGAAACAATGCAGGGGTGTCCCTCGTGGAAGTGTGGGCCTAACCTGTAAGAGCCTTGAATCAAAAATGGCCGCCTTCCGCATTTTAAGTTTTTTTTTTCAGTGTATTGGCCTACATGGCCGCTTTAGCCAATGGGTGTGAAGCTTTAGTACGTCCAGGAATTTATATCTGTTGTTGGATTCAATACAACCTTTATTCGATTTCGACCTAGTTTAGATCTTCAAATTAAAGGGAGCTGCTAAGTGAATGTGTGAAATTCCGGAGTTTAAGAAAACGCAAAGTCAAAGTGACACATTGTAAAAAAAGAGATTGTTTGACCATTGATAGCCAACGTTTGTAACCTGTTGCACTTTGTATAGTTTTTAAAAGTCAGTAGCATTCTTGGATTTGAAGGTCAAACCTAAATTAATAGGACATCAAACACGAATTCTTGTATATTAACAACAGTACACTAGACTTTTATAATAATGAACTAAAAGCTTCATATTTTATTAATCTTTGACCTTTTACCTCACAGATGACATTAGGAATATTTCTAGATTTAAACGTCAACACTAACACAATAGAAAATCAGATATGACTTCCTAGATATTAAAAATACAGTATTTTAGAATTTTTAAACAATGTGATTAAAAACTTCATTTTTACTCCATAAATGGATGTTACAATAATAATAATAATAATAATAATAATAATAATAATAATAATAATAATAATGATATAACTTACTTTTATACCTTTCCGTCAACCTATCGTCATAATGAATCCAAGCTGGTTGCCACATTATTAAGTCTGCATTCAACTTCGTTTGTATCCAAGAATTTTCCTTCACACTGGAAATGGTCGCAATATGTCCGCCAAGTGTTTGGCAAGTACTGTTTGCTGATAGATAGTCAGTATGTGCGTCTTTAGCCAAGTAATAGCAGCTCATAAAATCAGCGTTAAATTCCCATTCCATCGGACACTCTGTTAATTTTACAAGTTTGACCTGAGATTTTTTGAAGTTAAAAGTGTGCTATGGTGTCTCAAAATGTGTTAACGTGAATTTTGAAAGTGTGCCTAGTGACATATTGGAACGTGTTTCCGTTGAATTTGGCCCTTTCATAAACTCGCCGTGCCAGCCCTGAGCCGCCATGTCTGAAACTAATTATAATAAAAGTAAGACCTATATAATGTTTAATTTTAAACCACACTAAATCGTAAAATTCAGAACAGTGCTGTCATTTTTTCGATTTTCTCATGAAACTAGTGCAAAGTTTTGGAATTTTTATTTAGTTTACATGTTTGGTAAATTGTGGTTTTATAGAAATAATATTTGGGATTTGTCTGTCATAGTAAAGAAAATTATAATAATTTCACTACAATTATTGAGACTCAGAATTGAGCTTATGTGTGGAGGCAATACTCGTCATAGTTTAAAGATTTATTTTCCAAAACTCGGTCGCGTTTACGACGCAAAATTATAGCGCATGCGTAGAAACTACATCATTTTGGGAACTCGGTTCAGGGTTGGCACATTGTTTACGAAAGTTGTAATATGCGTTGTTGTGAAATTGTAGGTTTCTTATCTGGCACCCACAAACAAAATGTCTAGTAATTGTGGCTAGGTTAGCCTAAATATAATAGGCCTACTTGGCTGCAGGCGTGTTGTTTCTTGTATTACTGTTTAGAATATTTTTTGAAAACATAAGTGTACATAGGTCTAGGCAACTAGAAGCGGGATAGCCTGAAAGACATCCAGGTAGATTTATTATTATTCTTAATCTTGCAATAAGCTAGTATATAGTATAAATGTGGGTACAAGTTGTGGGTGCGAGTTGACATGGGTACGAGTTACCCCCTGTCGCCTGACGAACGACTAGTTCGTCGGACCAAATCGAAAATATTGTGGTCTAAAAGCACATTTAGGACCAAATTAAGCTATAAGCTCCGGTAGAAGGCCTGGAATAAAAAAAAATCCCTATAAAGGCCTGTTTATACTTAATAAGAACTCTCCCCATAAACCCTAAAGGCATGTTTATACTTGCAACGATAACGATAACGATAAAAAGCTAAAAAGCAATTGTTCATACAGAAAATAAAAGAAATATGGGAAATTTTTACACTAGGACGATTCGATAACGACTTATCGTGAATAAAATAATTTAACGAATCAATTCAAATGACGTCATAATCATGGAAAAACGGTAAAATAGTAATAATATGTCGTAGTAGTCAAAACGATTTTATAGATTTTTTCCATAATTATGACGTCATTTGAATTGATTTGTCAAAATATTTTGTTATCGTATACACGATAAGTCATTATCGAATCGTCCAAGGGTAAAAACTTATTTCTTTTATTTTCTATAATATACGAACAATTGTTTTTGAGCTTTTTATCGTTATCGTTATCGTTGCAAGTATAAACATGCCTTTAGGGTTTATGGGGAGAGTTCTTATTAAGTATAAACAGGCCTTTATAGGGATTTTTTTTTATTCCAGGCCTTCTACCGGAGCTT
>NW_022710596.1:0-1973 GCF_011630105.1 Anneissia japonica | reverse complement strand
GCAAACTCGTACCCATGCCAACTCGTACCTACTTTGGCGAATCCATACCCGAATTTAGGTGAACTCGTACCCACCATTGGAGATCACGTACCCATGACTTTTGGCGAACTGGTAGCCAAATGTTTTCACATATATTTATTTAATATAGTCCAAGATGCATAGGCCTGTTGCGTATGTCCCCCCCCCCACTCTAAATTATGTCTCAGGATATATTTAATGATATTATTGGACACTGTAGTTATTTGCTTTTGTCTAGCTTGTCACGTACACTATGCTTCAATTATGATGTAATATCACGAACTCGTACCCAACTGTTTCCACGATTTAACTTTCTTAGTGCAATTAAATGGAAATATAATAAAATATAGTTTTTAATATAATTTATAATATACATACATGATAATGGCCGTTTTGGGATTCTTTTTACATTTAACAAAGTAAAAAAAAAGTTTTAAAAAAATCGAGGCCTAATAATTATCACCATGAATAGTACTGGTTGCCTGGAAACTAACTACAGAACAATTCGGAAACAAATGAAACAGGTTCCCACGGCACTGTAAACAAGAAATTGCAACCAACCTGTACACATGGTAAAGCACTTAGCATCTAGAAGAAAAGACAAAGGTATGAACATTAAATTAAATTGCGAAATAATCTTGCTTATTATTTGACGTACATTTATTCACATGCCGAAAATGTTTTCAGTAATTTGGCACTGATTAACCCAGGAGTTGGTTAAGATTTAGTATTAGATGGTGTCTACCTATATCTGTCCAAGCAAATCCTTTACACATTGATAATAATTATTATTAACTTTGTAGGCCTATGGATATTGATTAAATCATTGTGCAATGATTTAATCAATATCCAGTATGCTTATTTTTACATACACATATAGACGATTGTTATAAGATTTGCTGCCATCTAGAAGAGGTACCCAGTCCTAGAATACGTGCATTATCAACACTGATGGCATTTTCAAGCAGTATATTTTAAACAGAATTTTGACGAAAATATACTAAGCACAAATATAGCTATTTAGTAACTGTTCCTACCAACCTTCACACTTTGAGAAACATACATCACCTAAAAAAATTAAACAAAAACACCAATAATAATGTACCAAAGACAATGGAAATATAGAAAATCATTTTAATGTCGGCTTTGTCAATAATGTTCCACATATCATTAGTATTCTTTCTACTTAATTATGCTCAAATTGCCCTCCTCTAAGAAAAGGCATTAAGTAACAAAAATGAGAGTTTTGAGTAAATGAGCAGAATGCGTTTGGATTTTTCCAAGAAAAGAACTAATGATTTCAGATTTTTTAAACTATGGTTTGTTTAGATATATTATTAAAAATTTGCCACATACTTTTCAATAATTATTTTTTTCTTATTAAGGGGCGAAAATGGAGATAATGCATTTTTTTTTTGTATTTATGACTATAAATGTGGTTAAATACTTTTTGAAATCGGGCAATATCTGCAAAAATTATTTATACACATACATAAATAATTAATTTATTGAAATGTATGTATATGAATCTAATCTATATATTTATAACATATATTGTATTAGTATGTTACTCCAAAAAATGAAAGTTAATATTAAAAAATATTAAAATGGTTGAAAGCCTCAAAATCTTCTACCCAATGTTTTAAAACTCAAGTATGTTTCAAATCCAAAAGTTGAGTGCAAAAATTAGGAGGTAGTATACGCTGACATTATAAAATGCTAGAGTTAATTGTGTACATGAGGAAATTGCGGTGTGGGGGATGGGGCTTTAATGGTGAAGGAGCCGGGGTGGGGGGGGGGGGGGGGGGGGGGGGGGGGGGTGGTAGCCTAGCTTGAACTGTTCTTATCATTTTAGGTTTGTCAAAATACGTTACAGACTTATTTTATTATTGGTTCGGTAACTAGCCCATCATCATATTTTTAAATCTTAGCACATTGCAGCTATTATTTTTACA
>NW_022710595.1:0-859 GCF_011630105.1 Anneissia japonica | reverse complement strand
ATTAACCTATATCATCTATCATGACAATAGGCGTTTAAACACACCCTGTGAGTTCACCCCCTATTTGGAGCAGCGTAAGCGCCTCGTTGTCTCCAACACGGCCCCCTGTGGTCGTGACGATAGGTGTATAAACAGGTGTTTGCAACAGCCGCTTCGTTGTCCCCAACACGACCCTCCCCCCATGATCATGACGATAGGCGTTTAAACAGAACAACAATTTCATCATTAAAGGCATACGAATACTGTATATGTCATTTAATGAGCTAACCCTTCAATTGTTATGATTTTTTAAATAATTTTTCGCTCATATATTCAATTATTTTTCAATTTATGTACATTATCAATAATAATAAGATTCTTGGTTTTGATTTGAAATGGATTGCTGAAATTATATTAAGAATAATAATAATATAATAATAGTAATAGTAATAATTATAGTAATGATTTTTATAATTATTCTTATAATGTGGTTTTGTGAAAGAGGATAATGTATGTATACAAGCCTCTTTTAAGACAAAACATCTTTTCCTACAGCCTTGAGAATGTTGAAGGTTGTTTGCAAGGACATTGTACATTTGGGTATGCTCTCATTGTACTTGATAGAGGACTCTTAATTTCAAAATATAACACATTTCAAATGATTATTGTTGTGTCTTCTTAATAATGTGACCATTATAAGTATAATAATAATAATAATAATAATAATAATAATAAGTCCTTACGGGGATGATCCTTTGTGTTATTGTCTATAATTATAATAATATTCTTTTTAGTAATTGCATTAAAATCATTTTAAAAAAAATGTAAATGCCTAATTTATTTAATAATAATAATAATAATAATAATAATAATAATTACC
>NW_022710594.1:0-566 GCF_011630105.1 Anneissia japonica | reverse complement strand
ACCGCCAGTGCTTCCTGGCCACCGGCGTGGAGGCGATCGCCACCGATTCCACGGCGTAAAACGAGAATTTGGAGGAGAACCGGTCGAACGAGTTCGGGTCGTGTCCCGCGTCCGACAACCTGCCTTTCAGACCGGCCGCGTTCATCTTGAGGATGGATCTCAGCGAGTACAGCGTGTATTTTGCGGGATCCGATATGTGTATAAGAGACAGGATTTCAGCTCGAACAGGGTGGCCGCCAAACCGGCTCCGATCGGTCGGTTGTCCGCCATATCGACCATCTGGGAGACGGTGATGCAGTCCTTGGCCAGCACCCGGTCGAGCACCGTCGTTCGGAGTTCACGAAGGGACATCGGCTCCCGACCTTCGGCCTTCGCCTCGAGCACAGGAATTTCGGGTCTCTGTTCGTTCGAAACCACGTACACCTTCAGGTGTTTGTCGCTGAGCTTCGGATAGCACGGCCTGTATCCACCGATCGTCGGACGGTTGACTCTGTCGTCGAAGAAACGAGACCGATTCGACCGATCCGACGGGTGTCTTGTCGATGGACCGAGAAATCTTTTTCTGT
>NW_022710593.1:0-799 GCF_011630105.1 Anneissia japonica | reverse complement strand
GCTGATTTTCGTATAATTTTTGTAGTATTTCAAATGAACGTACCCACTGTTGTCTTTTAAATCGGAATTAAAATCTGGCCGAATTTTGGCCGATATCGAAAACAAGTTTGGCCGTGAGATGGCGTGTGTTTGGCCGTGAAGCCAGCGTGAAGCCTGTCGACAATCTGGCAACCCTGCACTGGCCAATAAATAGTGTAACTGCTGTCCCGTTTACACTATTCAGGCTCGGAATGTATAAGAGACAGACAATTTACAGGCCTAGTAGGAGCATGGTAGGAGAAGTAATTTTTATGTATAAGTGTAATTTATATTAGGTTATTGTCATGCACCTTGATGTTGTTGATTATAGACAAATATTAGCAACTTTAAAGTCTGTAATGCTTGGTTTAGCCTAGGCCTATGCTCTAACTAGTAACAGTTCGTCGCGTGCCGAACTTGCGGGGCGTGCGCCAACGGGCGAGACCTTTACCTATGCTATGCGTGCGCACTTTTCAAAATAAAATACTTGAGCTAGGCTAGGCCTAAGTACTTTAGGTTATGTATTAAACATACTACCTTAGGCTACCTAGGCCAGATGTTTTACTTCACATCAAATAGGCCAATAACGCCTTTTCCACGAATCGGTAGACATCTTTAGAGTGATGACAAACAACCCAAACATAGGATTAGCTTTGAGGGTGGCTAGTCATTGGTCCGACGGTACATTGGTCCGACGGTCCATTGGTCCGAAGATTCATTGGTCCGAAGGTTCATTGGTCCGAAGGTCCGGATGAGAGTGTCTTTTCCGGTCATCTAGAAG
>NW_022710592.1:0-520 GCF_011630105.1 Anneissia japonica | reverse complement strand
ATTTTTTGTTTAGCCAATTGGCTAAAGTCAACAATTTTTGTTTAGCCAATAGAAGCTGTCTTTAGTTAAAATTTGACGAAAATTGTTAAAAATCATTAGCCAAAACTTGCTGACAGGACACGGTGTCCAGCATGTTCGACAGTGGAGTCCCAACCAAAGGGCCGACTAGAGTCCTGCCGGGGCGGACCCAGAGGTGTACAACGGGGTTCGGGGTGGCGATCTAGACAACACTACTATGGGTGTGGGGGTGGTCCTACAGTAATTTTTCTCTCTCAAAAACAAACCTCTGACACATTTTTGGGAGAATCAATTACCTATTTCTTTGTTTTACTTTCCAACAATTGGTAACAATTGACGACCGAAGAAGCCAAAAAAAAAATATTAATAATAATAATAATAAATCAAAATAAAATAAAAACAATTATTTATAAAGAAAAAATAATTTTAATAATTTTAAAAAATTAAAAATATCTTATATAAGATAGCAAGGTAGTTGCTAAGACATCAGGCTAGATACCCT
>NW_022710591.1:289-627 GCF_011630105.1 Anneissia japonica | reverse complement strand
GCACAGTGCAAATTTTTGACTTTCCGCCATATTTCGAGTACTTTTCCGAAAAACTTCAAAATTTCGATGGAATAGTCTTTCTTTCAGGCTATCCCACCGTGCCTAACAAAAAAAAATTACATTTTGACTTAAATTTTTAACATTGTCACTTTTTGCACAAAAGTGTTTAACTCGCCGAATTGAGGACTTAGTGCAAATTTTTGACTATCCCCCATATTTCGAGGACTTTTCCGAAAAACTTCAAACTTTCAATGGAATAGCGTTTTGTTTCAGGCTATATCACTTTGCCTAACAAAAACAAATTACATTTTGACTCAACTTTTTAACATTGTCACTTT
>NW_022710591.1:0-196 GCF_011630105.1 Anneissia japonica | reverse complement strand
GGAATAGTGTTTGTTTCACGCTATCTCACTTTCCCTAACAAAAAAAAAAATACATTTCAAGTCAACTTTTAACCACTGTCACTTTTTGCACAAAAGTGCTTATCTCGCCGAGTTAAGCACAGTGCAAATTCTTGACTTTCCGCCATATTTCGAGTACTTTTCCGAAAAACTTCAAACTTTCAATGGAATAGTCTTT
>NW_022710590.1:0-650 GCF_011630105.1 Anneissia japonica | reverse complement strand
ACATGCATACACAGACCTACCGGTATTACGCCTAAATGACGATATATCACGATGTGAGTTGCTATTGCTGTATTTTATTGTTTTTGGAATTTTAATGTAGGCCTATATTTATCGTATTTGGTTTATTTAATGCAACCTGTTTTTTTTTTTTTTTTTTTTTTTTTTTTTTTTTTTTTTTTTTTTTGTATTTTAATGTAAATTCTTTATATTCTATATAACTTCTCTTTTTGAATGCACTAATTCCGCCAGTTCCACTGACAAAAAATATATATATTCAATAAAGATTATTATAGATTATTATTATTATTATATAAATATTACTAAAAGGATATATCCAAAAGTATGATCGGACTAGGCTTATGGTGTGTTTTACAATGATAGGGCCTATGTATGCATGACAGAGTAGATATGATAATTGATTTATCGAGTGTGTGATATGCAAGTAAGTGAGTGATTGATAATCGGACAAACTGAGTTGTATAGGTACCGCCGGTAGTAGGCCTTCGATTAGTTTGTGTTCATTGGGTACCGGTACTGTATTACATAGATCTATAATGGACCCATTGTATTGATAATTTGCAGATCCGAAGTAGAAAAGTTAGGCATGGTACAACGCTTCCAAAATTTATTTAACCACAGACCCTATATAA
>NW_022710589.1:0-583 GCF_011630105.1 Anneissia japonica | reverse complement strand
AGATGAAGATGATGATCCTGACAATAACAATAGGTGATCCGCTAACGTTAGCGGATCACCAATTACGTTTCGGTTACATGTGTTGGGTTTGTGACACTGTATTAATACTACTGTGGGCACGGACGTTAAGACGTATGTGTACACATTCGTAAGTTCTTAAAATGCTCAAAATTACTCTTTTCCTTTAAAATTCCTTTTAAAATGCTCAAATACTCTTTAAATAGAGCATGTTTTAGCATATAATACTTTTCAATCAGAACCGTGCGTGCTTCGTGAGGGTCAAAGTACGGCGGATCACCTAACTCGTCCTCAGTGACGAGTTCAAATCTAGTTTATTTTCAAATCCTCATTCTTGAAAGTGAAATTCTATATTTTGGAAATTTTGCATGAAATCTGTCAACCACGTTGTCATGGTCGAGGTTGCTTCACCTATCACGATGTATTCCAACCATCATGAGGCTATCTAAATGAGCATTTGTCATAACAGAACGCAAATTATTTTTAATTAGTCTCATTGAATTATTATTGGTGATCCGCTAACGTTAGCGGATCACCTCTTGTTATTGTCAGAATCTTTCTTTCT
>NW_022710588.1:0-970 GCF_011630105.1 Anneissia japonica | reverse complement strand
CTTGTTGTTTTGTTCAGGGTTTAACTGATCGTCTCATTTAAGAAGTTGATTTTTGTGTTTATACCAAATATTACGTTCGGAATTTAGGAGAGTTTCGGATTTTCAGAATACAATACATGTGTTATTTTAAGTAGTATAATAACCATGTTTTAAATAACGAAATCGCCGAAGAAATATCGTTTTAGCATTCTGTCTTAGCGCTGTCTCTTATACACATCTAGATGTGTATAAGAGACAGCGTATGCCCAGAACGATCTATCTGGGATTTTCCACTTGAACTTGACAGTGTCTGTAAATCTGTACTGAACATGTGGTGAAAATAAGGTCGCTTAGTGAGGTGATATTGTCGCTGCTCGTGATAACTTAAGAGAGCCAAGCCCAACCTAGACGAAGCTTAAAAATTTGTTACTAATAGATTGATTATACAAGGTTGTTAATGTTACTAGTCAACATGATGGGATATTATATAAGCCAACATTCAGTCCTGATTATGTGGCTTTATTTATTGCGGAGTAAATTAAGTTTTTTTAGATGGTGACTTTTTCTTGTGTCACGTACGCCATGCAGACGTCTAAAAGTTTAGACGAATTAAAAAAAATAAAAACCTTTAACTTTAGATCCTCTGCTTTTAGTCTATAAATAATGCTAGAGCAAATTTATGGATATTTTTATAAATAAATTTCCAAGAAATTAGCCTATTAATTATGTCCCCATACGCCACATACCGTTGCGTACAGACTACGCTAACGCTAGGCCATTCGCAAATTCGCCAACAGCGAAATGAGATACTTTATATACTGTAAACAAATTTTTAAGCTTTGTCTAGGCTAGGCTCTTCTTAAGTTATCGCGAGCAGCGACGATATCACCTCACTAAAGCGACCCTAAGTTCAAGTGGGAAATCACAGATAGATCGTTCTGGGCATGCGTATGGACATGCATGGGCTTTGAAGCAAACATTCTGATTATTG
>NW_022710587.1:0-616 GCF_011630105.1 Anneissia japonica | reverse complement strand
ACCAGCAGTTCGAGGGACAGGGAGACGAGAGCTACGTCCGGATCTGTGCTCATGGACACGAACAGTCGCAACATTCGAGGAGTGTGCGAAAACTCGACGGGTGGCACAACCTGCAAAGGTCGGTCGAACTCGACTACGGGACTTCTGGAGCGAGCAGGATTCGGTCTTGGACGGTCCTCAGCTTTCTCATCTGTCTTGGACGGTCCTCAGCTTTCTTGCTCTCCTTGCGCGCGTACGTCGTAGGTTGGCGCCTCGGTCGTTCGGAGGTCGTCCGTCCGGAGTCGTCCACGTCGTCGTCGCCGGCACCGCCACGTTCGACGATATTGAGTCTGGCGTCGATCATGCTCGATATAGACGAATCCGCCCTACTGATGGGTTTCCCTTTGATGATCACGGAGTCTCTCGTTTCGTCGTACGACATACCGGCGTCCGAGAAACGCCCGACGCCGTCCGGCCAGTCGAACACTTCGCCGAACGCGAGGTTCGAGTTGTCGTTGCGACTCGGCAGCAGCGTGACCCCGAGGACGCTCATCGGGTGCGACGCGTACTCGCCCAATATAACCTTCCAGCTAGGTTTGCTCGTCATTTCGTAGGACATCGTCTCCGGAGTAACGTG
>NW_022710586.1:86331-89237 GCF_011630105.1 Anneissia japonica | reverse complement strand
ATCCAAAAATCACACCAGTGAGTGAAATGTAAAGTGTTTGCCATTCAGTTCTATTGCCTCGTAAAAAAAAAGAAAGTGAAATTTAAATTTGAAATTAAACTATACACTATATAAAAACAACTTCAGAGCCAAGAGACCAATAAAAATTATTAAATAATAGGAATCAAATAGGAAGCTTGGTTCAAACACAAAACATGTTCTTCCCTAAAAAACAATCAATATTTCAAATATTAAAAATTGCATATACTTCAGTATGCTAGACTGGAACCTCATTTAAGGTACAGTGGAAGCACAGTAAAGAAGTTAATGTAGCATTGTTATTCATCCTCATTTGCTGTAGATAGGCATCATACAAGGGGAACTGCAATGCAAACTGGTGTATGATGCTTTCAAATGTACCGTGTAAACTTACATCTTTGATAAGTAATGCATTCAACATGACGTCTGTGAGACCAGTGTCTTGTAACGATGACAACAAGGATGGTTCTTGAAATACATATACAGTCACTAGTTCACAGGCTGCCAAAACAAGGAGTAACCAATAAATAACCAGGACTATTAACAAATTGTTTCATTAATGAATATACACTTGGCAACAACAGATATCACACCTTAGCAGTCTACCAGCTGCTTTTGGTCGAGCATCTTTTCTAGTCAATGGATAGTTAAAAATTTGAGTACAGTAAAAGTGGTAAATTTTTTGTGCCTTTTTGCATATTGCGACCCTATTACCAAATCTGTGTATTGTTATTTTCGCAAACTTCCATTTTTTATCTACTGTAAATTATTCCAATGTATAAGCTGCACACCCTAATAAGGATGCGAAATATCACATTTTTGCGTCATCTGTGTATAAGCTGCTCCAATTTTTAAGCTCAAAACCATTCCTAAAATGTTTTTTAATTATTTTGAAACATTGACATTATTTAAAAATGTTTATTAAAGATATTTTAACTTATCGGCCCAATTATTAAACAGGAAATGTGTGTAAACTTCTGGCTAACTAGCTGCTATGAAACAACATATTACTCTAGCTAGGGAAATCCCAGTTCTCACTAGACGGTTGTGCTGTATTAAATTTTGAACAATAAGTTTAGTTTAAGTTTATTAAAAACTAATACAATAAAATACTTTGTGAGTATATTTATCAATTATTCAATCATTCTATTATTTTAGTGACTAATAACAGTCGGTATTGAGCTAAAAATGAGTAATTACTACTCACGGCCAACTGTGCAAAGCATGCAACATCACGCACCACGTTTTGCAAACAAACTGAGAAATACCGTGCGATACAATATTTACGCCTTGGGCATATGTGTGACTTTTTACTGTTAAATTCCAGTCAAAAAAGTATTACAAGAAAATTCATGTTTTTATAGCACAGTTTAATTTCACAAGTTTGCATTCTAAAATCATACCACTGCATAACACTATACATTCTTTCTACAACGGTACTAGCCACAGGGAACCAGAGGTTGTACAGCAAGTTTCAACTAGTTCACCACCAACCACGTGTGTTTTATTGCAATGTTCATGAAGCTGCTTACGTGACCTCGAGGACCAAAAAATCATTTGTTACTGTTTTGAGCGAAGTGGGTTCAAACAGAAACGTGTTTCAAACACTGTTTATGACATTGACAGGCACCGCCGATTTTTGCTACGGAGGAGTAGGTTGATGACAGGTGTATAGGCCGCACCACAAATTTAGGAGTTGAAATCGTGTAAAAAATTTGCGGCTTATACAACGGAATATACAGTACATAAAAAATATGCCAGGTCTAGCCAGTGTGCTTTTCTAGCCTAATGAAAGTTTGGCCATGTGATATGCACAAGTTAAAATGTCCCTCCGGCCTAGCCCTACCTATGGCCTAGGATTCCTATGAAGACTTAGGCTTAGCCATGGTGTTGTTTACAGTACGTTGAAGTGTTTTTTTCGCACATATAATTTTCATGCGAATATATTTTTGCAATGTTTTTATTTCAAAGGAGCTCCTTTTCCTACGTGAAAAGTGCAAAAATTACCATTTTTACAGTACGTCAATTTCTAATTGATTGTTGTAAGATTAGCTTTAAATATTGTCTGAACATGGACATACATTTGTTTGATTCCTGAAGATTTACATTTTTTTCTGCCCCAAGTATATGTGTATATTAATGGCTATAACATGAATATTTCCAAATTGTTTTGTCAAGACAAGTTCCTTACCAAGTAAAAACAGAGATGGTCCATAATACTCAGCATTGCTAATGATATGTTTCAAGGAGGATGGCAATGTTCCATCCATAACTAAAATAAATAGAAAACTCAGAAAATTAAAGAAATATTGTAATTTGTATACAAAAAATTAATTAAAAAAAAAAACCATAAGCTTTGAGGTGTGAATCTTAATAATACTATTAAGTTTTATAAACATCAATTTCATATACAGTAGAACCTCGATTTTACGTACGGTACAGGACCGGAGGGCGTACGTAAATCGGGGGATTCGTAAAATAGAGGCTAGGTTAAATGTGTGGTAACCTTTGACCTAATACGTACTTAACGCTCAATATACGTATGTTACCTAGCTAGGCCAGACCTAGCCTATAGGCCTACGAATAAAATCATGTGTTTAGTGTTTTTATTCATCATTTTACGGTGTCATAATAAAGTGTTCAAATAAAACCATGTGCCTAGTGTATTAATTCATCACTTTATAACTTTTATTTTTAAACTAAAATAAAGAACATGAAAATATTGTAAGATTACCAATACGAAAAGGTATAACTTGGGAATTCCCCTTCAAGCCTATTCTAACAACAGAGCTGTGGTGCTGTCTGGGCCTGTTAAGACAAACTAAAACCATGTGCGCTGCACTGGGCGAGCCAAACAATTAGCGTTCGTGTACGTGAAACAGCAAAAC
>NW_022710586.1:73816-86188 GCF_011630105.1 Anneissia japonica | reverse complement strand
ATATACAGTAGAACCTCGATTTTACGTAAATCGGGGGATTCGTAAAATAGAGGCTAGGTTAAATGTGTGGTAACCTTTGACCTAATACGTACTTAACGCTCAATATACGTATGTTACCTATCTAGGCCAGACCTAGCCTATAGGCCTACGAATAAAATCATGTGTTTAGTGTTTTTATTCATCATTTTACGGTGTCATAATAAAGTGTTCAAATAAAACCATGTGCCTAGTGTATTAATTCATCACTTTACATCTTTTATTTAGCTAACGAACATGAAAATATTGTAAGATTACCTATACGACAAAGGTATAACTTGGGAATTCCCCTTCGTGCCTATTGTAAACAACAGAGCTGTGGCAGTGTTTTCTGGGCCTGTTGAGACAATCTAAGCCCATGTGCACTGGGCGAGCCAACCAAATAGCGTTTGTGTATGTGAAACAGCAACCATGTGCACTGCACTGGGCAAGCCAACCAATTAGCGTTCGTGTACGAAACTATGCCTACTCAGCTTCGTGTAGAAAATTCGACCAAACAATTTTTTGCATGGTGTGCCACACGAAGCTAAGGAGGAAAGCAATTACTTTGAGCACCATTGGTAGTTGTTCATCTCACTCAGTTCACATGGTTTTAGATTCAATCAATGTTGCTGTTTAATGAAAATATGTTGCATTATGGCTTGCTTATTGTTATTGTTATAGTTTATTGTTATAGTCTTTTTACTTACGGTTGCTCTGAAAAGGGCCGTTTGTTTTGAATAATTTCGGGATTTTTTTATGACGTCATCGTCGATACGAGGCGTACGTAAAACCGAGGGTTCATATAACTGGGGTACGTAAAAACGAAGTTCTACTGTACACTTTTAATTTATCATTATATTTAAAATATCATAGAGGAATACTTACTAATATAAAAATTTCTTATACATAACTTCACCATCTCTTTTGCTATCTCGTGTACATTTTGTGTATGTTTTCCATATTTATTTATTTATTTATTTTTTATTTTTTTGTACACAGGTCCCTCATCACAATATGCAGTCTTTTAACACCAACATAATGTCAATGGCTGCCAAATGTCTGAAATCAGATGCTACAAGTACCAGTACCAGTACATATAAGGCAATGATATACAAGAAAAGGGGGGGGGGGGGGGTTTGCAAAAATGTAAAAATAGTCTTACCATGCCGAATACTGTCAGAGAATGCTGCATCTGGAATGGCCTTCTTCAAAAAATTTAGCATAGATTTAAAAAGAGCTGCACGCTGTGGAAAACACAGCAACCCTGCAATCAACAAATTACCAATAATAAGAATGTAGTAATTTTTTTAAATAAAATGCTATTTTCTTTTATTTATATTTGTATCCTTTTTCTTTAATGGTGCTTAGGTTTGGATTTGCTTTAAGTGCTTTGAATTAATTGGATATTTATGTACTTCACTGTTAATATAATGTATTCCATTGTCTTGCATACCATACATTTTAATTACAATACGTCGCTCACATCACGAACTAACACAATCAAAGTAGATTGTGTTAGTTCGTGAAATCACAGTAGCGCGTCAAAACGAGCGCGTATTGGTTGTCAAGAAATTTTGTATTCTTTACCACACAGAAAGTCCTTAACGACAACAGCGTGTATTTTGACGTGCTTTTTTGATTTCACGAACTAACACAATTGAATTTAATTGTGTTAGTTCGTGATGTGAGCGACGAATTCTTCAGTCATATGTTCAATTTTAAATAACAACTAATTACATTTTTATAATAGTACATCAACATATTGTTGTAACTTCTTTCCAACTTACTAGATTTTGGCTTTAACTGTTCTTTACTGTTGCTATTACTACCGCTCTCTTCTCTACTGCTAGATGGTCCCTGATTTGTTTCCATAGCTTCAACTCCAACTGAACTTGGACTTGCAACATTTGTATCCATGGCAACATCATCTGATTGATGGATAGGTGACATTGAGCCTTCTCTTGTGCGAGATGTTGTGATACTTGGGTAGATGATGTGAGGTACATCACGTTTGCATAATTCAACCTCATGCTTCAGAAAAAAAAAAACTTAAAACTAGATGAAGAGTTCAATGCATGATTCAAATTAGCTCAACATCTCTAAAAGAATTATTCCACTTTCATTATTGAAACTTAATTTATAAGTGACTTTTTTACATTTCCAACTGGATATTCTTACTGCATGTTTTAGGTGAAACATATAGTTGAAAAACATTAGTAATTATTTAATTTCTTATAGGCTTCAGGACTCTACAGCAGGTCTACCATCATAAATAGTCAAAGACAATAGTGATAATAGTAACAACAAACCTAATTTCATTGACAATGCATTAAATCTATTTATATTTGAAAAATATTATATAGGAATGAATACTCAAGGAAAAATTTGTCGAGAAAGGAAAAGTTTAAGAATTATATGTTACCTCTAATCTATTGATAAAACATGCCAGGCCACCATGTGTCTGAAATGCTGACATGTCAAGATTTGTGATCAAATCTACAACTCTTACAGCTCTTGTTACAAACTATAGAAACAAAAATTAATCAATTAATATATTAGTCAATCAATTCAATCAATCCATCAGTCAATGAAACTGTCAATCAATCCATCCAACAACTAGTTTACAGATTTTATATAATTTGAGGAATGATTTAGCATACTAGTTACATAATATACCCCATTTTTGAGATTACGAATCTTGTGCGCGTTTGTTACGTAGACTTGTTTTGTAATGACATGGCTGATAACAAACAAACGCGCATGAGATTCTTGATTTAGAAAAACAGGATACTATGTACCTGATTATGAGCTAAATTAGTTCTCAAATTATTTAAAATTAGTAAACTTTTTCTTTTAAGTGTATCATTATTATCCATCAGTCAAGTCATTAATCAATCCATCAGTCAATTCAACCAACCCATCCTCAATCAATTCAATCAATCAATCCGTCAATTAATTCAATCAATCAATCCGTCAATTAATTCAATCAATCCATCCGTCAATCAATTCAATCAATCCATCCGTCAATCAATTCAATCAATCCATCAGTCAATCCATTAGTCAAGTCAATATATCAGTCAATGCTATCAATCCATCTATCATTCAATGCTATCAATCCATCCATCAGTCAATGCTATCAATCCATCCGTCAATCAATTCAATCAATCCATCAGTCAATTCTATCAATCCAACAGTCAATCAATTCAATCTATCAGTCAATCAATCCATCAGTTGATTTAATTCACCTGTCAGTAATATAAATCAATCCATCAGTCCATTAATTCAATCAATCCATCAGTCAATTGATTTAATCAATTCATCAGTCAATCAATTCAATCTATCAGTCGATTCAATCAATCCATCAGTCAATGAAATTAATCAATCCACCAGTCAATCAATTTCATCAATCCAACAGTCAATCAAACCATCAGTCAAGTCAGTCAATCAATTCAATCCATCATTCGAATCAATCAATCCGTCAGTCAATCAATTCTATCAATCCATCATTCAACCAATCCATCTGACAACCAGTCGATCTGTAACTCAATATATTAACCAATCACTCTATTAGCCAATAAATCCATCAATAAATAATCCATCAGTCAGGCAATGCATCAGCCAATCAATCCACCAGGTAAAGTCAAATACAAAGTCAATATTCAAATAACAAATCCCCTGTCCTGAGTAAACACATGGTGTTTACTATTAAAAATTGATCAATAAATAACTTTCTTGGACTAGAAATTAAAACAAATATTAAATTCACAATTATGTTTGCAAACAATTCAAGTTAAGTTTTCTCATCATTTCCTAGAAATTCAGTAACAATAGTCATGAGTATATTGTTACCGTGTCTCATCATTTCCCAGAAATCCAGTAACAATAGTCATGAGTATATTGTTACCGTGTCTCATCATTTCCTAGAAATTCAGTAACAGTAAACATGAGATGTTATTACTTATGATCTTTCATTATTTCCTAGAAAGTCAGTAAAATTAAACATGAGTATGTTGCTATTTACCATCTCTTATTTTAAATAAATCTAGCAATGTTAAACACACATTAGCTTATAAAACAAAAATAATATGGCTATAAATAATAGAATCTCTATTTGCTAATTACAACTTACTGTAGTGTGCAATTGTTCATCCTCTCCAGACCACCTGATTACCTTTAGTAGGGACTCCATCATACCACATGACACTAATGCTTCACCACCTGTCAATTAAAACACAGGTGCATCCAGTTGAGCCAAAAAGTAAATTAATTTATTTCATCAAGGGTAAACAATGTTAAATGAAACAATTTGTATACAAAAATGAAAAATCTTAGTGGTTGTTCACACAGGGCATGGTTTAATACTTTAAAAATAAGAATTAGAAAACTTTGAATTTTGGCAATACCTGTTTCATAACTGGCTAGATGATACAAAAAAGAAAAGAGTGCTGTAGCAAATGAATGAGGGAAGGCTACTTCATTTGGACCTGAAATAAATTAATAACACTAAGCAAACATCATTGACAGTACAATGGTTATACATCTCACTTACATAATAAAAATGAAAATATTATTGATATTACAATAGTTATATCATTGCTTAAAGTATTAAGGAAATAAAAATATAATTGACAGTTGTGTAATTCCTTACCATATCAAATGTTGTAGTATTATAGTGTGATTTTACGATGAGATTTTGTTAATGGTTTGGTTTAATTGCATTTACTAATACAGGTACTCAATACCTACCAAACAGCTGTATGCTGCCTAATTTCTACACATTTGAGCTATACACATCAATCAATATTGCAAAAATAAGACCCAGTTACTTAAAAATCTTTAAAATAACTAAAACTAAAAATGTAAGATATTGGTAAACTTACTTGTCATAGCTTGAATACATCTTCTTACAAGAACTGGCAAAAAACCATGATATGAGCTGGCTCCTGTAGCATTCACTATATTTTGAAGTCTGCATTAAACATTTTTAAAACTTATAAACAAGTAGCATATTTCAAACATCATATACAACAATTGAAACACATCAATTTTGAATAATAAACGTTGTTCTCTCAATTAATAATTTATCTGGTATACTATTACTTATTAACCAAAACACTGGATTTTGGGACATGATTATGATCCCATCTAGAAAGTGACTTACTTTGGATTTCTATCTAGGTGGATAATAGAAGTCAGAGTCCTTAGGGCAGCTGCATTAATTTCCTGCAGAAAGATATTAAATATAACACGGTATATTAGAAAAATAAAATCATATTAATATAAAATCAACCATGAGTACACTAGAAAAATAAAATTATGATATTTAATATAACATCAATCATGCTTCATTAGAAAAATAAAATTTAAAATTAATCAAAACCAAATCACAGATTACGACATTGAGTTATAATGATGATACTGATTGTGATAATATTGATTACCATCATAATGAAAGATAATAATATAATCACAACCATGGGAATGATTATTTAAATATTTTACATGTAGATGGGAATATATATATTCAGTTCACCATTCAGCTATTTATGTTATAACAACACTGTAAGCACTTTTCTGTAAGGGAAATATATCCAACTCATGATCAACTGCAAAATGCAAAAATATTTTTCCAAATACAGTAGCAGGAAAACTACAAACTATTATCTGGAGATCTTGTACCATGGTTGCAACAGTAGCTATTTTAACAACATTTTAATTTTACTAATTATCAATAGCTTTAAAGAGCTGAGTGAAGATGAACTTACCACAAGATTAGTATCATCTAGTTGTAACACATCTACCAGTTCTTCAATGAATCCAACATATAACAGAGAACTAGAGGAGTCTGGTATTGCACTGGTATAGACTAAAAGCAAAACAGGCAAACGACAAAAAATCATATAACCAACAAATGCATCTTTACTGGTAATCAAACAAATGCAAAGCTCAAGCTAAGAGTAAATGGAAAGAAAGGCATTAAATGAGAATTATAAAATTACTTATTAAGTTTTGAAAAAAAAAAACTGAAACACCTAACAAGAAGCTTACAATATTATTGATATTGAGAGCAAGCTACAATCAAACTAATAAATATGTAAATGCAGTAAGTGATATACCTATTGTACAATATGACTTACCTAATATAGAACGTGTATTTAATAAGTAAGTGATATACAATCTGACTTACCTAATACACAATGTGTATTAGGTGGTAGCAATGGTGGTAGCCACTGTGTGCGTGTACTGAACCGTGGAGATCTCTAGGTCCCTGTTCAATTCCCATCGCTGCCTCTCCTTGTGTTACAAGTTACAACAGCGCACCGTCTTCCAGATGAGACGTTTAAGCCATTGGTCCTGTGTGCATTTATGGCCTACGTGCATGTTAAAGAACGCAGTACACTCTTCGGAAAAGAGTAGTGGATTGTCTCCCAGTGTAATACCCAATCACCACCAGAAGGACCCACTGGAAATAAGTCTTCAGACTTTCATGGGCTACACTTGGTGTTTACACCGAATAAATCCAATCCAATCCAATGTGACTTACCTAATACAGAATGTGTATTAGGTAAGTGATATACTTATTGTACAATGTGACTTACCAAATACAGAATGTATATTAGGTAAGTAAGCGATATACCTATTGCACAATGTGACTTACCTAATACAGAATGTATATTAAGTAAGTAATATACCTATTCTACAATTTGACTTACCTAATACAGAATGTGTATTAGGTAAGTAAGTGATATACCCATTGTATAATGTTAGTTACCTAATACAGAATGTCTATTAGGTAAGTAAGTGATATACCTATTGTACAATGTGACTTACCTAATACAGAATGTATAGTAGGTAAGCAAGTGATACATCCATTGTACAATGTGACTTACCTAATACAGAACGTGTATAAGGTAAGAAAGTGATATACCTATTGTACAATGTGACTTACCTAATACTGAATGCGATCTAAATAATATAGGAAGTGACTTACCTAATATAGAAAGAGCTTGCAGCCTGGCTTGTACACATAAAAGACGTTTTTCATAATCAGAAAAAGCACTGGCTAGCCTCACATGAGTAAACAGCAACATCTAATAACAATTTAATTCAATATTTATTTAGCAATAACATAAGAAACTGCATTGCATTGTCTAATAAAATTATGTTCACTAGCGCCAACGAGGTGCGCCATACTATCAAGTAGGTTAATAAATACATAAAAAGAAGAGCTTAATAAAAACTCCCAATCCCTTACCGCTACACTACTAACTTGCCCTCAAATTGCAATACATTTAAATTATTGTTCTTTATAAAAATTAAAATATAACAGAAACTAAAATCAATGAAATATATTTAGTACCAATATGAATCATAAGAACTTGCCTGTTTATCTTTAGGTACACTGTATTTCTTGCAAAGATCTTCCATAATTAGTGAAGAGCTTTTTGGATGCTGCAAGAAACATAACGTGATTGATATCAAAAGAAAAAAACAACTGATGGCTTGAGCCAGCAACACCCAGGTTCATCCTTAGCATTTTAAAGCAAGTTATTATATAAATTAAATGTCAAAATTTCTAAAATCATATGGATTAGTAAACATATTAAAAATAGTTTAAAAAGCATACAACTTTCGATGAAAAGTATTAAATTATTTTTGGACTATTTTGCAAGATTTTACCACTCAACAGGTTTGACATGAAGAAATGTTCTTAACCTTTCAATGTAGAATATTTTATAGCAATTGAATTGATCAATGATCCTAGCAAATAATATGGTGAGACACCAAAGTGTTTTCATATGATAAATATACCAAAGAAATACTAAAGAAATGAACAATTTCTTAATGTTGAAATGTATTTTTAAAGAGCATTTGCTTCTAAACAAATTATGCAATTAAGCAATACCTACAATATAAAGAAAAGCCTGTCTGAGCCTTATAAGGGAAAATGATTTGTAGTGCATTAAAACACAAACACATGTAAATAACTTAGAAAGACCTTAAATATTTTACCCTTGTATAAAACATTGATATTATATATTTGGTAGCACAAAGTCTTGCCTAAATCCTCTGTATTATATTTTTTATGAATGTTCTTTGTCAATTTACTGTGAAATTGCCTATATATTTCCAATCTAAAGACAACAATCTTACCTTATCTATATTTTCAAGATGTATAACATTGACAGTATGAGAGCCACTCTGTGAATGAAAATTTTACAAACAACTGATGTAAATATTAACATACAAAAAACAATCATATTCCTATTCAATTGCAAATTAAACAACATTTCTAATAAAGCATTACCTATTTATACTTATTGAACATAAACAATTAAGGATTAAGTAAACGTAATTGAAACATAGATGTTTATGTTAAAAGCATACCTTCTTTGATGATTTCCCATCTGGATTATTCGAGTAGAATTCAAAATGTAAAGTAGTAGCAGATGATGGGCATTTCTTAAACAACAAAACAAAAACAACTGCTCAAACATTATTCAATTTTGAGCAAAAGGTTCTACCCAAACATGAAATGTGATGACTTATCAAAATATAGTTGTTTTCAATAGTCTTTCAATCCTGTATACAACCTCAAATTTGTAATTCTGTTTCTCCCAAAAAAACATTCCGTACAAAATTTCATATTTTTCATTGGAATCATGTTAGTCCAATTGTTTCTTCTCCATAATGTCAAATATTGATTAATTATACGAAGAGCAGCAGCAATACTTACAGAGCCCGATTGGCAACATTCAGCCAGCCCAAAGCCATTCTCCTTTCCACCCCAGCTATCAGCCAAGTACATCAGCCGGTTAAGCAGCTCCTGACGCTTATCTCCTGATAACTTTACTATGAAATTGGATCGTTTACTGCCAAAAAATTATCAACATATTATATTTTGTACAAACACTATCCTCCCTTTTATATTTCAATATTACTATTTATTTACAATTTACAAGATTAGTACAGGATGACAGCATCTTTTTTATTTGCATAGTAGATATACTACTGTAGTATTAAGGACATACACTCTACAATATACACTCATAAGTTATATTATTATTATTATTTTGCATTTTGCGCTCTATAAATTGAAAAGCATTAACCATTATTAGGACTAGTGACATTTGTAAACAAAAATAAACTAAATATAATTAATAGAGATTATAAATTGGTGATTACAATGAAAATAATTTAGCATTTAATAAAGTTGTCTTTTTATGTTAAAAAGCAGAGTACACAAGCCACCAGCCAACAAGTGTACATGGAGACCCTTAAAACAACAAAGCGCAATGATACATATTGTTTTTAACGATGCTCTCAGACTGCAATTAAAAAATATATTGATTTACTAACATAAGAAATGTTTGAGAAATTATCGTACCTGAAGACATATATCAGATTCAGAACCACCAAGACAGTTGTCAAATCGGAAGAGGCTAACAATGTTGTTAGATGCTTAAAGACAAGAAAACATTCTATTAATGAATCAGTACAGTATAATACAATATACAGGATTTATACAATTTCATATAAAACTACAAATAAAAATATATAAACAACAATGTGAAATTAATTTTCCAAACATCAACTAGCATGAGCATAACCTATAGCAAATTAATACTGTCTATAGTTTTCTGTCTATATCAGTGGATGTGTCTATACAAGTCCTTGAAATGTTCACAATTTTTGTGAAATTTGTATTTTTCAACACAAATACTAAAGGCTCCAGATATCCTTCCTCTCCCTGCCTGTTGGATAGTACCTACTTGGGATCAGTAAATCAATCTTTTTTCATTGTTACGTATGGCAGAGTGCTCTGTATTTTGAAATAATATAAGCTTTCTTCATAATAGATTTGCATTAGAAGTCTAAGAATATAAAAGAGAAGAAGAAGAATAGAATGAGTGATGGGACACGTTACCTCAATGGAATTGTAAAGATGCCTTGAGAAACTGTGTTCAATGAGTAATGAAGTAAAATAAAGCACATTGTGAATCAATCTCTTAGTACTAGCATTCTCAGGAATGTCGCAGTATAACTGCCATTGTGCGACATCCCTCTTCTAGGATCACATCAAACCGATCCAGCACATCAATCCAGTGGTAAAGTTCACACTATCGAACATAAATTGTTGTATTTTTTAAAGAAATATAAACAAGATTTTTCAGAACTTGAAAAGTAAATCCAAGATAAATAATAACTAAAAGATGATTTTAAATCAACAATAATAATATTAACAACAATAAAAATATTACTACTACTACTTAAACACCATTGAAGTACTAATATGTACTAATAGTAAGCTTAACAATAATGACCATGCTGGTGGGAACCCTGTTTGCCTATTGCAAAAAATAATCAAATAATAAAACATGATAATCTATCCATATTTTGTTAAAATATTATTAAAATATGATTGTGATCTCTCCCATGTATCAGCCATGTCAATTTAAGATTTTTCCATACAGTATTATCCTCAGTATAGAAAATAAATGAAAATGTTTGTTCAATAAATAGCAATGAACTCTAGATCAATATACCTAAAGATGATTATAATTTGTGTACTGTTATTTGCATAAAATACTTATTTAAGAATAATCTATAGACAGGGACAAAGGCATGATATGAAATCATACTTTCATATATATTGGTAGGATTGCTATTACACAGTTTATAATGAATCATTATAAATGTAGTCATGAAATCTAGTACAGTCAAAAACACTTGTATTTACTAAGTAATTTAATACAGATTGAGAATTCAGAATTGTCAACCGAAATTAACTCAAGTGCAATACTCACAATGTTTGTAACTTATGCATTTTAAAATCCTCATTATATCTAACATTATATACTAATAATTATTTTAGTAAATTAAATTGTGTTTCTACTAGTCTCTTATATTTTTATTCCTATGATTAGGCAAGAATGAAATAATCTATGTAAATCTTGGTTTCCTTCAAAATGCTAGACTGTCATTACAGTGTTTTCAATGCAATACTGCATAACAGTCCCCAGCACAATCGGGAAGGCTCCCCGATTGGACACACCAATCAGCATCTCCAAAAGCTGTTGGCGATAGCATGTAGCGATTGTATGGAAAACAAGCTTAATGCATCTTTTGTATATTTGTCTTGCACTGGGAAACACTGAATAAAAAAATTATAATTTAAGCACATCTCAAGTAAAACAACAGCGGTGCAATTTAGTACTACAGTACCGCCATGAAATATTACACTTCTACCTGCGCGCAGGCTTCGTAGATACATCGTAGCCTGTTATAAACAATCTAACCTGAGCACAGGCTTCGTAGATACATCGTAGCCTGATATAAACACTCTAAGTAAGGCTATGCGAAGCGAACATACAAAGCAAAAGCATGTTGTTTATTTGTATGTGCAGAAAGACTGCTGTAGCTTACTGGAATAAACAATGTATTGTTTGATAATTTGTGAATGACAAACACGAGTTTAGACCGTTAATTCAAAGTATGGAGCTGTTTTTCAATAAGAAAAACGTACACTTGACTTCATGGGAGTCTCCTCTTCCACTCGCTGTCCACGACAGGAACTTGTTTGTACTGCTGTATTATTTTTTTTAATTAATTAGCCAAGGCCTAGCTTATTTGTTATTTACAATTATTTTACCTCTTTTAAATGTCAAAAAACGATGTCCTCAATGACAATACACACATGTGAAAAGATTGTTTATCAAATAATATTTTGTAGTCTTGATTTAGTAAGATAAATAATAAATATAAAGGAGAATTAACGTCCGTTGGTTGTAAAATTACCGAATGCCACATGGAAAACCCAATGGAAAATAAAACTTAGCCAGCATTAGACGTAAGAGTGCGCGCCAATCAGAACACAGTAAAGTGTGTTAAAGGTTAACCTCGTGGCAAATGTTGAAAAGCTGTTAGCAACAGTGAGTAAAAAACGGAGTAAATGCGGTCTAGCATGACTAGCCTTAATTCGGCAAGGTAGTGATTTCTATAATTCCATTTAGTATTGGATCGCTTTGCAGGTTGTTCTGCTTCAAATTACGGTAAACAATAAACAACTTGATCTGTAGAAATGGTAATAATTTGTACATGATTTGTCATCAATATTATTTAAAAGAAGAAAATTCCTACTACCAGAACAATAATATCAGATCAAAATATAACTACTGTCTGCTCTCCTCCTCTATAGGGGAAAATGTAGGCCGTATGTAAGCCTAAATGACATCGAAATTCGAACATACTGAATGCCCACTAAGTTACCCAGCTAGCGAACTAAACACAGTTTTAAAACATGATCGATTTAATAATAAGGTAGGATATAACAAAACAATAAAGTTCTAACAT
>NW_022710586.1:55071-73809 GCF_011630105.1 Anneissia japonica | reverse complement strand
TTTATTAGTAAATTGCAACATTGCTTACGTGTTGAAAGCTGGTAAACTATATTTCAATATTGTTTTATTGCGCAGATATGAAGCGATAATTTGTGTCTGTACTATACCTTGCCATAATTCCAAGACTTGATTTGTTGGAGTTCTTGTGACAAGTTTTCACATGTCTTAAGCTTATCAATCAGACACTTGCAATCAGTCGGCTGTGGAGAAGATGGAATAATTAGACACTACTATAAACGCCACAAAGAAGATGAATAAAAAGTACCAAGCGTTACTTTAAAGTGCAGTTGGAATTTTATATAAATTAGATAAATACATTATAACAGTGCTCAAATAACTAAAGATGTTATAATCGTATCAAGCAAAGCGCTTCAACCAAAAGTTACTTATTTTAGTTGCATGAAAAAAAGTATAGCTGGATTTGAATCTGCAGCCTCTCGCTATAAGGCGAGTATCATAACATTACACCAGAAACCTATATGGTATAGGTGCAAATCTAACCCCCAGACGCTTTCTCTCATACAACTGGCTTATACGCTCACACACAGTGAAGCTGTGGTTAACTAATGTAGAATGTTGAAACAGAAGAAGCTAGAGAAAAAACCCAAAGTGGTATTAGTGGTAGAGAAAAACAGAATCAATGATTTAAAAGATGGTACTTGAACCAGATATAAATTGTCTTTGTTTAGGAGTTCATAAAGTGTCTTACAAGGCAACTCGTAACTAGATTGGCAAAGGGGAAAGAATTACGCACTTCCACACAGCAGTCACTATGTTAAAAGGAAGGCAAGATTAACCTAATTAGTAATTGATAGATTGGAAAGGTTGATAAAGCTATAAAAGAGCTTATTCTACAAACAACTGTGTGTCTGAATGACAAACAAATAATTCTAATAATCATTAATAGTACATTGAGCATACATAATTTTTAAAATCTGTAACCTACAAAATTTCTATATTACTATTGTACTAAATCAAGAATGTAACATAATGAGATGAGACTTATTGTAACACATTAGAAATTAAATTAATGACAAAAATTGTATTTTGAATCTTTGTCCATAATCAAAATCTATCAAATTTTGAAGTTGTGATACTTGCTTTTACTGCTGTCTCTTATACACATCTAGATGTGTATAAGAGACAGCACCAGGATCATGCAAGGGGAATTTGGTTTATGGGGGGTTAGGTGCACTTGCCATTCCCTGGCACTAGCCACTGGCTCACTAGTGGACACCCACCACAACTCAAATTATGGCTTTCATTGTGCAAATCATTTTCTTTTTAATTTTTTTAAAACTTATTTTCATAAGATACTACTAATACTAGATAGATATTCTGATTGATTAAATGTAAACTATTGGCAGTCACCATCAATAGGTTGGCAAAAATTGGATCCTCATTTAAAATCATTTTTGAGATCAGGAATCGTCTTACCAAATATATTTGTTTAATACTTCAAAATATTTGAATAACTTAACATTACACTGTAGCTATCATATACAGATAATATTTATTGTCAAAGGCAAGTCATATAAAAACAAATAATTCAGGAAGCAGTCCAATAAAACAACTGACAGTGCAATAACAATATTAATGATATTATGATGTCATCATATCCTGCATATATTTTTTGTCATTTCAGATCTCACTTTGATTAATTAACTTTGATGTGTATTGAAACACAGTAAAATAATATTGTAATTCAGTAGAAGTTGATTGAAGAAGTTACTTACCACATCTGATAATGTTTTCTTGATTTTAGTTTTGTCAATCTTCATATTGATTACCTAAAATGTATTACCATCATCTGTGGAAAAAAACAACTTTGAATAAGAATTTTTTAGGGAAATAATTTCAATGGCGATACCTTGTCACATAATAGCTTTAGGGAAGACATTCATCTTTACATTACTGTTGAAAATGTAAACATGCCCTCAACAACATAAAATTTAAGGCTAAGGAAAAACAGCTTTAGATTCATGTTTATTCATTGAATATGAAAATAGCAGAGAGTACACTTTTAATTAATTGAAATTTTATAAAAACATTAGTTCCATCCATAGTATAGATAAAATATACATTAAAATGATTCAATTCTGAATCTGAAAGGCAAAGGAACAATTAGGTAAGAGAGGTTAGAAGGAGCTTGTTGGTATTTGTTATTTGTTATTTGGTATTAGTCTATTCATTTAGGTTACAAAGCGCATTGTTTTCCCTGGTCATTTGGTCCACATGCTTATGTCTTGAGATTAAAAGGTGGGAAACAAGAAAAATGAACATAATGTATAAGGTTCTTTTAATTTTTCTGTTAAACAATTCTTTATATTTTCATGTTTAAACTGCACCACTTTGAAAATCAGTGTAATAGCACTGAAAGTGCCTACAGCAGCCCATCATTTTTAAGGAGAGCGAGAGCGACCACGATCCTCCGCGTTCCTGAACACGCTTTAAGGAGAGCAACTAACCACGCTCCTTGATTTACCAGGAATTAATGACAAAAATTGTATTTTGAATCAATCAAAATCTATCAAATTTTGAAGTTGTGATACTTGCTTTTACTGTAATTAAATGTAGAATGGCAAACGTTATCTGCCCATGCGTGAACTTTGTATCACATGGTTCTGGGTTCTGTTTATGCGTGATCGATGTTGTTGCGTGATTCGCTAGAGTAGCAGGTCGTGAGTAGTAATAATAGCTAATTAGGCCTAGAATATTTTGAGTCAATATCGGCTTTTATTATTGATTGAATAATAGATAAATAATTATGCTCACTATATTCTAGTATATTAAATTAATATTTAAATTTGAATAAACTAAAATGATTGTTGAAACTCATACGGTCAGAAATTTAACGCATAAAATATACAGATGTCTACGCAAAAAAATGGGGATTTCCCTTGGCAATACATTGTTTTGATGAGAGTTTTCCTGGAGAATACAAGTATTTCCAGTTGTTTGTTGTTTAATAATTGGCTGATAAAAATTTGAAATTTCTTTATTTTAATGTTTGCAAATATGTCAATGTTTCAAAATAGATAAAAACTTCCAAAATGTTTGGAGACTAAAATAGGCATTACAGTACTTCGAGAGGGGTTTATTCCAAATGAGGCTCTGGAGTGAGAGTTTATTTAAGTGGAAGGCAGGGAAGGATTTGAGAGGGGGAGACTTGTTTCCTCCACGCGCACACAACCCCCCCCCCCCCCCGATTACTGATCGCCTAAAAATGCCTCAGAAGTTATTTCCGGGCGTCTAGAAAACAAAATTCCCGGGGCATGCTGAATCCCTTTAGGGTAGCGTTGTCTCTCGATCGCGCGCCCCTCTACTTCGGAAACCTGGATCCACCCCTGGGGTAGGGGGTGTCTATTCAAAGCTGTGAAATTTTCAAGTAGAGCAATTACTCTCCTTAGTAATCCGAGGAGAGCAATTTAGTGCTCTCCTGTGTTTTACATACGTGATGGACTGCTATAGTATAAAGAAAGAATAAATAATAAATGATGGAGGAACGTGACTAAGAGACAGTGCAAACAGAAAGAATTTTTTTTAATATTGGGACGGTCACAGAAAATTAATTTTTTCCCATTGAACTTACCCTCAAGTTGGATGTAGAGTAACATCTCCCAATTACGTGTACACCCCTCCGTCCGAACAGAGTTTATAATTGAGAAAATTCCTAATTCAGAATGTTCAAATTTTCATAGCATCTCAGTGTGGTGTGGGTAGGCATAGGCATTAGTCAAAGTACAAAGCTAGGTAGGCCTAAGTCTTGACATGGGAGCAAAACTCTTTATTGCACTCTTTGTTAAAACTAAAAACATAGCTGCATTTGTTTTACATCTGATCCAATGGAAGTATTGGATGGGACTATTCTGACCTTAGATCTGGTTTCTTTGTTTTTTTTATAACATAGGCCTATACATGTATACGTGTTCAGATATTTTCAAATAAAATATCATCAAATGTGTAATTAATTACAATCAAAAACCATTTATTATGTGTATTTTAAATATGAAATTAAACTGGATTTATTTGGTGTAAACAACAAGGTTAATAAGACTTTCTCTTTTGGGCATATTTTTATTGTGTCGAAAATTAGATTTTTGAACTAATCCTAATAAATAACCAATGTATTATGCAGCAATTACAATTCTACGCACATTTTTGAGGTATAATCCGTCAATTAAAATAAGGGCTGGTTTCTGTGCAGATCTTGCTGAAAATTAGGCTTTGTCCTACAGTAATCTTAATGTATAAATAATGTATTTATTTATGCAGTTTTTACAAATCCGCACACCAATTTTCCCTGTGATTTTCCGCACAAATTTGACCTGGTTTTTGAGATATTATCATGCTCGCAATTAAAAAACTTTACAGTATGGCTCCATCTTAATTCCTAGACTGAAAAAATTAAATCTGTTCTCTTTTTCTTATCAATATCACTCCCAAACTCGGCTCGATTACGAGGACTAATTCTAATAATATAGACATTCTACCTAAGGCCTTTTGTTAGGGCCTACCAGAAACTTTTTACTACCAGTATCACTCACTGCCAGGCCTAGCCAAGCCGTCTAGGTAGGCCAGGCCTAGGCCCCTACCTACTGTAGCTAGGCCTAGGCTAAGGCAAGGTTGATAATGACCCGACTTTTTTTATGATTGTGTTGGAATAACATATAAGCTTACTGCCACTTGTCACATTACTAGTTATAGTTGGAAATGTAAACGGTCAACTGAATGAAAACGTTGCAATAACTCACAGACAACCAAGAACATAAAAAGGTCTGGCATCGCCTCCATTGGAAAAAACGACACTTTTTCTCGAACAAAATTGGATTGCGAATGAACATGCCTTAAGATCATATAAATACATAAAGAATACCATTGCACAACCGTACATTAATGGATATGATATTTGTCTTTATTATCCTCATATTAAGTATACGTATGTGTTAATTTAATAACGTAAAAGCGTTGGAATCATAGAACAAATTAACAAAATCATACTCACATGTAGACCGCCATTTTGAACTGAGCAACAGCCCGCTGCGCGCACCCGGATGATCTCCAGAATTGTATACTGAATACAAAATAGCGTTCTGCTTAGTTAGTCACTCAACAAAACTGTTTTAAATCCAGTAATCAACAATTGGTAAAGATATATTTTTAATTTCGAATACATTTAATTATACCATTATTATCCAAATTGATTAAAACAAACTTCAAATCTATCCGATAATTTACGGTCATTTACACGTACCTCGACATACAGCCTAAAGAGGGCGTGTGCTAGTTTTCAAGTACAGTCAGTCTGTCAGTAAAGTAATACAGTAAATTAATGATAAAACTATGCTACTACTGGAATACTGTATTTTGCTTGCAGTGTGTGTACGAAGAAGCTAAAGTATTGTAGCTCCATTGTACTGTATGTACGGCTGTTATATAACTACAGTATATGATAGTAGGTGTACTGTTCTGTGATACCAAGGCTGATATGGTACTACTGTACTTGTAATTTATTTAAAATAAAATTACGCCTTCTGGAATATTCCATACTACCTGTATATATCGAGGTTAAAAATTTTAACCTCCTTGTATATATATAGCCAGGGAACAATGAAATTTCACTGTTCCCTGATATAGCCTAGCACTGGTAAATTCAAAATACTCCTGGTATTCAAATTGGAGAAGGTGTGGTGGTAGAGAGTGCCTACTTCAAGTAAAATAAATTTAATATTTTTTAAATGCTACTTTGTTTTATTAGATAGGAATAGGGCCTATAGCTCACCCTACCATAATTAAATGCTGCACCCAACAGGGGTCCCAAGTTCGAAGAAATCCTCTGTAAGATCTGGTTATAAATAAGCTTCTATTACAGGCTGGCTCCGTACGTATGTGTAGGCCAAGGCCCTAGTCTAGATATACAGGTACTTAATTTTATTTTACTGTGCATGGTAATACCCATCATTCTAATTATTATTTACAATTCAGATTATCCTTAAATATTATTTACAATTCAGAAGTGATATTACTATTTACAATTAAAGTTTTAAATTATAAATTAAATCATATTACATACTACAAAGACTGATAAGGTTCATAAAATATATAACAACAATAAAATGCAATAAAAAGGGAAATTTAATAATTAAAAACCTTAAAAATGTCATAATATAAATAATAATGGATAATTGAAGAGATCAAAGGCTGATAAATGACAACGTGGAATTGGTAGGGGTCTACGATATTCTTATTATGGTAAGGCATGATTAGTTTCAGGCAACATTTTTATGATGAATTTTCTGGAAATAAATCATACTGTAATTGTAAATTAAATATTATCCTAACAATGAACTCATGAAAAACAGTGTTACCCAAGCTAAGATTGTGTGGTGTCCACTGTGACTGGTAGAAAACCAAAATCCTGTTGACATGCCTCATTGGTCAGATCCAGCCAGCCAACCAACTAAAAATATGGAAAATCTAGGGTTGACTTTGCTGTACCCTTTTTTGCAACTAGATTTTGTTTTATTTTGATTTATTCTATTTATTGATAAACCCATACTTGCTTGTAGACCGTCAATCATGAATATTTATTAGTATCCCTGCTGTTATGAATATTTATCATTAGCCCTGTTGTACCATTTTAAGAACCAAAATATGTGGGGTGAGTGATGGTTGGCAATGAACCCTAGAATTAGAGCTGAACCAGCTAAAACCTAGTTATGCCACTGGATATAACATGCAGGTTGATTATGTGCCAAAGAGAATAAGGAGCTTTCAATTCCACGACACGGTAAAATCTAGAACATAATGACGTCATTAATATTTCATCTGCGCATGCGAGAACTTCAAGTTCTCCTCGTTATGTGAATTCAGGACGCAGTTTGACCAAATCTACATTACAGAGAACGTAATATGGTCACACGAGTGAGTGAACATGTTTTAGAGTCACATGGGCGTCGATCAGTGTGACAGGGGGGCATGTCCCCCACTTTTCGAAGTAGGGGATCCTAACACTTTTGATTGATTTAAAAAGTTCTGTACAATCAAAGAAACTGTAGAATTAGTTTAAATGTCACAAGCCTATTAGTAGATAATAAATCATTATTTTTATTAATGTAAATATATAAGCAGGCATGATTATGATTACCAGGTTAAATTGAAAAAAATTAAGATGAGTATTTCAGTGACAGATTCATGGGTGCCCAGCTGGCCCAACCTCCCTAATTTTTTTCAAAATTTAAATTGGAGAAAAAAGAAAATTATATTTAAATTTAAGTCTGAGAGTGCCATTTCCGGCCAACTAGAAGTGCCATAATCATAAATTTTCAACCATGGTGGGGCTGAGGTGGTCTACACTCCATCTGTAAAAGTCCCTCCCTGCCCATCCCCCACTATTTCGAATTTCTGGATGTACCCTGTAAATTTTATTTGCATTTCTTAAAATTAATTAGATATTTGACTTTTAAAATACTATGGACGCCCGAGCTTCTGGGGACTTTGCCTCCTGGACCCCCACTTTCCCCCAGCCAAAGCAGGCCTAAGACTTCCTTTTTTTGCAATTCGTCCCCCTCCCCACTTTTCGTCCCCACTAATGGATTGATCCCCTTGTAGAGTCACGTCGTCCCACAAATCAAAAGCTCCCTAATGCAAAGTAATTACCCTGATTTACAGAAGTTCGGGAAACAAAACATTTTCAGACTTATGAATGCAGTTGTGAAAAAGCCTGACAGAATAAAGGATGGCTCACTTTTCTCTTTTACACAGGGTAACTTGCTACTCTGCTGGATAACTTGGTACTTGCTGGGTAACTCGCTACTCTGCTGGGTAACTCGCTACTCTGTCTGCCCAACTTGCCACTCTGCTGGGTAACTATTTGGCAGTGGCCCAAAAGGTGTTTTCTAGAGACAGATACATAAACAACAAGTACACTGTATTTCTGTAATTTTATTTCATTTAAACAGGATTCTAACACTAATGCACAGACATCCAGCCCTACAAGTGATTTGTAACTGAAACTGTATCCAATTATGGTTCTCACGTTCATAACAAGTTAAAAAAAAATCACAATCATAAAACAATTAAAAATATTTAATCAACACAACATTCAATGTTTGAAACATTGTCATGAATATTAGCAATATCTTACATTATGATTACGCATTTTCATTTACCTGTTTATACATTGCCTATGTAATTTTTTTTAATATTTATAAATTGTTTGGCATCTACAGTATTAAAAAAATCTTAAGTAAAATCTGAGTTGCAAGTTATTGAAAAAGTTTGATTGAATGACCTTTCATATGAAAAGAAAACTTAAAATATACAGTAATTTAAAAAAGATATAGCATGAAATATTACAGTGCATCCTCCAATTCAAGACCCCTCTAATTTCAAGACCCCTCGAATTTGAGACCACTTTTCCAAAGACCCAAATAACAATCTTCAACCTTTTAACACAAAGCTAGCACTCTAATTGGAGACCAACCCCGAGACCACCACAAATGTTCAAGTCCCAAAGGTGGTCTCGAATTGGAGGGCGTACTGTTATTTAAAGACTTAGTATTGATATATAAAACTCAAAATGATATATTTATGGTTCATAGAGGTAATCTAATCGGTCATTACTACAGTATGCCTTTCTACAATGGCTTACCGGTAGTCAAGTATGGTGAACCCATGGAAGTAGGCCTAATAGACCAAAAGGTGTTTATATTTTCTGCATCTGTCTACTCAAGTTTTTGGTACCAATAGGTTCTTGATATGTACACAAGCACTGCAAATTAGGATTGCACCTACTAGACAGAATACTTGTGGTAAAACAATATTTTACCTGCCTCACATAATGAAACAGTTATATTTTAAACTTGGGTTCAACAAACTTTTGACTAAATGCTGCTCAAATTGAAATGAGGTACAATTACTACATGATGAAAACATAACACACATTATATACTTTATATGAAAACAATTAACACTAACAAGCAAACTTCATATCATATAAACCCTATGATTATCATAATTATAACTCAACTACAACTATATACTGTACCAGTAGAGTATCAAAATATGCCAAATCATTCATAGAAATCAAAAGAGTGTTTATTTGAAATGTCAATAACTAACTATGAGATAAATTAAAAGAAATTGTTTAGAAACATCTGGCATACTGGGAATGCAATGCTGAATAAAGTAGTATGTATACGATCCATGGGGCTAGTTTTGAATGGAATAGCCTACACATTCTCATACAATGTATTGCTTTACTGTTACATATTATTATTATAGAACAACAGACTTTACTGCTGGGAGTTAGGGGAAGATACAACTAGACAAAATGTGCAAATAACTTATGTATATTTGTTGAGCTGTTGTTGCCGTCAGTAAATAGCATGTATGGGCGCCCTCCAAACATGACAACATGCGCAAAATTTGGACAAGAAAACTCACACTTGGCACAGGCAATAAAAAATAGTCCTATTACCAGCGACAAGTTTACTCATCGTCTAATATTTTCCTACCAATTTATTACATACCATTGTGATGATTTATGACTAGATAAAATTTGTAACAAGAGTGACCGTTCACCAGTCTTAAATTTGAATATCAAGATGCGATTCCAACTTACGACCTTTGGTTTCTTAGAACACATCGTTAACCGACCGCACCATGCATGTCTTATTAGTGGTAATTGCAGTAATGTACAGTCCTTGATGAAACTCAGTTTTGTTTTGTAAGTGTATTGGGCTCCCTGGGGTTCAACTTTAAAAAAAGGGTCATGAACGTTTGTTGGAAATCACCTCTAGTTTATGTGTACAAAATTTCCTGCACGTCCGTTTAAAGTTCTGGTAACAACAACAGCAGTGAGAAAAAGTATGTTTTCATGTGTAAACTTGTAAACGAGACAGAAATTGTACAAAAGCCAATGAACATCATTGAAATAAAAAACTAATAGTTTGTTCTATTCACTCAAACACTTGAATATCATCTTATATTGAAAGTGCCTTCATTTGGTCAGTTATTCAATTAAACAAAATATACTCTGTACATTACTAGTCCGCTGCTGTGTTTTAATCATTTCAAGAAATTTCATATTCATTTTAATACTGTTAATATTACAGTGTTTCCAAATCTGTCATGAATCATGATGCTACATTTCTGTGTACAAAGTTAATATCTAAATTATATAAAACTAAGTGAATGGTGAAGTACAAAAAGAAACAAATGGATTAAAATGAAAGATAGATTTATAGGAAAGAGGAATTCCACTCCCTCTCCAATCTTTCTTTACTCTAATTCCTTAATTTTTTTAAGCAGGTGAAATAAAGGAGGAATTTATAGAATCCCACATAACTGAGTAATACTGATGAAAAAAAAAATCACACTGCTTTATGTAAATGGTGCAAGGTCTGAAGTATTTATGAATGCTAGATTCACTATCCCCTCTATCACAATCCCCCGAGTATGCCAAGCTCCCTATATAGTCAGAGATAACTTGATCTACCTCTACTAAAGATAAATATCCAAAAAATTATGTAAAATTAAGTGTATATAGAATAATAATACAAAAAAATTAGATGTTAGTAAATTTAGCTTTTACTTGACATCTCAAGGTCAATGAAATGAGAAAAATGGAAAAAAAAACCAATTGAATACCAAGCGAATATTAGCTATTGGCAGTCAGAGTAATTAAATAGTGTTTGTTGGCACATCCACGTTTTTCTCTGCCTCAGTATTATCAACATCACGTTTGTTACCAAAAAGAGATGTTTCTTTGTAAACAAACCAACAATTGCCACCCCACACTACAGCATTCAGGAAACCGAACAACTGAAACAAAAAATACATATATATTTGATTGTTTTTATAAGATGTATTTAGTAGTTAAATTCTTCTCTCAAGAACTTGACAAAATTGCATAATAATCATATCAAGTATACAGCCCTTCAACAAAGTTACTTTTTAAGTTGTGTCAAAAAAAAGTTTCTCTAAACAAAATGTATACAAATAAATAATAACAATAATGCTCAGATAGAACATGAGATGTTACAATCTTATCAAAAATAGCCCTTCAACAACAAGTTCTGTTTTCAGTTGGATGAAAAGAACACTGTCTTAACTGGATTCGAATTTGCAACTTCAAGGCAAATATCACACAATTAGACCATAATATGAATGTATCACATTGATGCATACTCTAAATTTGTTGGACATGCAGACTCATCAATTTGTTTATATATATTGCCTATGCTTTTAAATTAGATCATGGGAAATCATTCCAAAGTCTAGGAGCAGCAATTGAATACGCACTACCACCGAAAGTCTTTGTGCAACTACTGTAGAGGGAACAGTAATAGAGTGGATGCAGAGGTAGTTGATCTCAAACTGCATATAAATGTGGAAGATTGCAAAGTTGAAAGTTCAGAAATATAAAGATAGGTAGTTCAGTGATTTGTATAAATATATGAAGATATGAAGATATGAAGAAGCCCATGAAACCAATCGTGCTGCCATGTTAAGCTGCAGCTTACTAACTGACTTTTGCGGCACCCCATACAATAGACCATTATACAATAATCTAGTTTTGAAGTGATGAGTGCATGAATGACTTTCTTTGATGTATCTTCATTTAAGTATTGACGGATCTTCTTGATATTCCGTGCATAAATGCAACTGACTTGCAAGTACCAATAATACGCTTTTCAAGGGACACTAGTCAAATACTGTTCCACACCTAAGTTACGACAGAACAATAGTAGTGTTACCAATCTGAAGATAGCAGGTACGTGGAATGTTTTGCGTGAATTAATTGGTTTTTTCAGCTGGATGAGTGTAACAACTGGATGAGCGCCGGAAGCCGCAATCCAGTATCTCAACTTTAAATTGTAATTTTGTCGTTTTAATAACTTCTTCTATCCTGTTTGTTGTGTTGTATGTTGATTTTTGATGTCATATCGGCCATCTATTTTATTGATTTTTTTTAAATGTTACTTCTATGTTATTTCTATTTTTTCTAGTTTTATCATAATGTAATTTTATCCAAGTTGCCTTCAATTCAATTTTTATTGCCAAGGGCTTCTGTTTTCGAATGTGAATTTGTATCTATTTTCATATTGTGTTATAAAATGAGTTTCTATATGTAATTATATTTAATATGTATGTATTTTTCTGAATAAAATATACCTGAAATAAATGGAACACAACAAGTTTTTGACCAATCATACTTGGATATCATTGATATTGTACGCTTCCATCTTGGATTTGGCTGCATAGAAATGAGTTAAACTGGGCTTAAAGGAAATGTACAGTTGAGTATCATCTGCATAAACATGATACTGAATGAAATGTTTTTGAATTACTTGACTCAGAGAGAGAATATAAATCAGAAACAGAATCGGAAAAGAGTGGATCCCTGAGGAACTCCACAATTGACATTAAAGCCCCTAGGGGTTTTTTCAGCATAAGAGTTACAAGAGAATGCCGAGTTGCTAACTCGGCAAAAACTCATAGGACGATTCGGAAAGCTTGGAGTGGACTCTTACCTACTCGTAGCAGCTCTGAACTCGTGGCGCTAATTTTGAACATGTTCAAAATTATCGCCACGAGTAGATATCGCGTAGTAAACTCGAAGAACTCGTAGGTAGCTCGTAGAGTACTCGGGGTACTCCTACCTAGCTCATACACTACTCTGGATACTCGTCGGCGGTTTTGTCATCTACGAGTTTGATACGAGCACCCAAAAACGAGTATAAATAAGTACGAGCACACCGAGTTGGCTCGTACCCAACTCGTATCTAATTCGGTACAAACTTGTTAAGCTCTTAATAATCTCGTAGTTAACTCGGTGCTCTGCTCGGCATAATTCGTACATAACTCGTAATCCAACTCCATAAAGTCGTACCTCACTCGTAGCTAACACGTAATAAGCTCGTATAGGTCCTTTCCAAAGATCACAAGTTTTAACTCGTAGAAATCGCACGACTCTTAGGTGAAATAAACCTAGGTGAGAGAGGGGCTTAAGTCGGCAAGTGCCTCAAGGTTGTTAAACATTAGGCATTACATAAATACTGATTATTTTACTGTAGATCTGTTTTATTGATAATAAACCAAGCACAGTGGATGGTAATGATGGTGATAATGATCACAATGATGGCCATGACGATATGGCAAAGAGATGATAATGGTACAATTTAACATTCTGGTGTTGGTGGTGATGATGATGTCAATGATGATGACAATGATTACGAATGTAGTGGTTTACGATTAAAATGATGAATATAGCAGTCAGTTAGCTTAATCATAGAGTCATAAAGCGAATGTGGGAAATCAGGTTTTCTCTTGACAATTAGAATGCATTCTAGCTTTCCTTTTGCATGCTGAACCTCTAAAAAAATTTCTGCATTGTGTATTAACTCAATAATCTGTGAATTTACAGTTCATCAATCAGATGGCATTTGTTCTTCAATACCAATTTATCAAATTTATTTCACTATAATTGCTGGGATTACAATAAAATTTAACTTGATATCTACTTTCTTTGTGAATGACATGGTACTTACAGATAATGATGATGAATAACAACTGAATGACGATAATAGTGTTTCAAAATAACAATAAAAAAACAATTTGAATAACTTACGGCCATTGGAACCATATCCCAATTGAGATGCTTGTGTTCCAAAAAGACATACCAAGCGGTGATACCAATAACATAGAGAAAGGCAAGTACACCTATACATACGAAGAACTTAGCAGCTCCAGAAGCATCACCACCAAGGTAGTAGTCACCCATTGTACAACCTCCAGGTACAAGAACTTTGTTGAGTCTAAACAGGTGAGGTATGATGGCATGGAGAAATATTGTACATATGACAAATACGAATTACAATATACATTGTATCCATAAAATCAGATATTATTAATATGGAAAATGGGTGTTGTTATCTATGTGTGAAAATAGAGTAGAGATAATAAATACAGTTCGCTCTCCAATTCCAGACCCTCTAATTCCAAGACTCATCCAATTCAAGACCACTTAACAAATACCCACTAACTCCCTATCTTTTAACACTGAGCTCACCCTCTAATTCCAAGACTCCTCTAATTCAAGACCACTTAACAAATACCCACTAACTCCCTATCTTTTAACACTGAGCTCACCCTCTAATTCCAAGACTCCTCTAATTCAAGACCACTTACCAAGTACCCACTAACTCCCCTATCTTTTAACACTGAGATCACCCTCTAATTCCAAGACTCCTCTAATTCAAGACCACTTACCAAGTACCCACTAACTCCCTATCTTTTAACACTGAGCTCACCCTCTAATTCCAAGACTCCTCTAATTCAAGACCACTTACCAAGTACCCACTGACCCCCTATCTTTTAACACTGAGCTCACCCTCTAATTCCAAGACCCCTCTAATTCAAGACCACTTACCAAGTACCCACTAACCCCCTATCTTTTAACACTGACCTCACCCTCTAATTCGAGACCAAAACCAACATTATGGAAGTAACAAGTGACAAGATACCTCCTATTGAAGACCACATTTGAAAATAAAATAAAACAGATTTAAGTTTTTAACAAGAAACATTCTAAAATTTGGAGAAATTGAACTTCAACATTTACAGATATATTTTCATAAGTTCATCCATACAACTTAAGGTTTCTAAGATTATTCTCTTTGTATCTTTTTGTGCAAGCTGGTTTTTGAAAAGGAATTTATAACTGACTGCTACCCCTAATACAGATATAGGATTTCAAATTTAGTGGGGTATGAGATCATATCCACACCAGCCCCCAACCTCTAAATGTCTGGAAATTAATGTTGACAACCTCTAGAGCCACTACCCCTCACCCTCAAATGCATTCACAAGATTTAAAGTTAGCATGGTTATTGAGCCTATTGGAAATATGGCACCTGGATACCCAAAAATAGCAGCTGGCAAAGATGTAGAGCCTCACCCTCCCCCATCCTCCTGCACAATGACGGGCACAAGATTTAAAATTAGTGGTGACTAGAGTTCACACCCTGCTCAGCCCCACCATGGACAAATAGAGGCAAATGTAGGTCTACTGTGACAATGATAAACTGTTGAAAATTTAATTTCTATCAGTCAGTGCCATAAATAGATGGATGAATTAAGTTGTTTATTCTTCTATGAATAAATAAAGAGCGAGGAAAATGAATATATTATAGTAGAATGAATAACTAACAGTGCCTGGTTTTGGTTGCATACTGTTAATATTTACACAATGTGCAAGGTATTGTGAAATATTAACATATGCAATTAAATAAACACATGTTATGTATTCACTGGAAGCAATATGCTATGCATTATGAAATGGGCCTACAAATATGAATACCGTAGAGTTTAAAATGACATACAGTAGTGCTGGTACAATTAAATTTACACCTTCCGGACCTTGCCAAATTCGGCCTGAAGTATTTTAGATGAGTTGTACTATCACTTGAATTGTTAAAAGTCTTTTAAGTATGTGCTCCCTTACATTTGCTTATGCTAGGCATTACACAGATTTCACATTAACTTTCAATAGTCAATTCTTAGTTTATTTGTGGCAGACAGACCATGTAGATATACAGTACCTCTATGGATAGATCTAGGCCTTCCAGGTGATAAAGGCATAATTAACAGAGCACTAAGATTCAAGGGTGATCCACCTTTTTTCGTGAAAGGGTGGAGGGGCACACTATTAGAATGTGGTTGGTTTTACAAGGGGGGTTCCAGAGGTCCTGCTGTGAAAACTTTGTTAATATGGGTGCCCAGAAAAAATATGAAATACAGTAGAACACCTGCTTTGGTACATTCCTATTCAGGGGATACACCTTAAGGGGACACTTTTTGATGAAATGAGGAAAAATAGATCTTTTAACGCTACAGCCAACCCCAAAGAGACATTATTATGAGGATGGGGACACTTTCTGTGTTGGCCAAATAGTCAAATAACCCCTATTAAGGCAGTGTTTAAGTTGTCATTAACCAAATCCTAATAAAAGCTAAATTTTAATAAAAAAATTTTAATTTAAAATTAGCCAAAATTTTATTTTTGCTAATCAAACTTCTATTTGGCAAATTATTTTCACACCAAATTAGCCATATTGCTAAATATTTTTTTGCCAGCTTAAACTCTGTTAAGGGGACCCTTATTTTTTTTTTATTGTATTACAACTGTGAGCAGTATTAAAAAAAGAAAAACTCATTTAACTTTATAATATTTTGAGACCTTTTGAGCAATAAACCAGAATTTTCGCCACTGAATCCTTTGATTGACCATCGGCATGGCCTAATGCATGCGTTACTTTGTATATTGAACCAATCTTGCCAATTTTTTACCCGTAGCCATGGGGATTTCTTTTTCTTTGTTTTTCGTGTACATTCATGTAGGATTCTAATCCATACCATAACATGCACACTTAATTGGAAATCGTTACTCTATTTGTTACATCAAACCAATAGAAAGCTCATATTCAGAGTTCAAAGATATTTGGTCACTAAAATTGCACCATGAAATAATATTGGGAACATATAAAACAATTGTTGTTTTAATTATATTTTAGCTGATTTCATATGATAATTTAATTGTATATGCATTGAAAAATACTGCTATAAATTCATTCTAATTCTACTGTAACTGATTCTTACTGATATGACAATAAAAATAAAGTATAAGAATGTCATGTTTTATAAAAACAAGCTAAAAAACCCTATGCACTAGCCGAGTATGTCTTTTTTTTTTTTTTTGCCGTAATAATTAGACCATTTAGACAAACAGATGATAATTGGAACAAACCGGGACTTTAACATACGAAACCTAAAAAATATGATTGGAAAAAAAACTTATGATGAGTTAAAAAGGTTGTTTATGTTTTCATATTTTTTTCAATGTGTTTTAAACAAGTAGGTACAACATATTTAAACAGCAAACATAAGTTTCTTGGAAACAAATAAATGGTTGTCTCATGTTGTCTTTTGGAAACCACTTCGAGTTTCAGTCTTCATTTAGAGTTTCAGGTTCGGTTACCCTCTAATTATGCTGTTTAGAGACCACTCTTAGACTGTGGTCTCTATTTAGAGATTTCTAATTTGAGACCAGACCCCAAGACCACACCAAGTTTCAGATAAGTGGTCTCGAATCTGAAGGCGGACTGTATTAATTCAAAACTTAGGTGGACAAAACTGTCTTGGCTGCTAATTTAAACAACAAAAAAAACAGGTTGGTGCACTTGGTAGAGGATAGCACAATTTTGGAGACAAATTGACATATACTCATTGGCCGCTTACTATTTACTAAGCACTTAAGTATAAATACACATGCTCACTGGTATCTCACCTAGTTAGCACTAAGTACTTTTTGAAATAATGCTAATGCTATGACTTATACTTAGTTGATGTAAAAAAATGCAAACACTGGGCTTAAAACTAAAGTCAGTTCAATATGTGCAGCTAATACTGTTTAATACTATGGAATGGACTAAATACCAGAGTATAAGTTCAGTAGTACTTACTCAAAAGGATAAGCGATTTTGAACTTTTTATTTTGTGGCCCACCAGTGTTATTACAGGTGATGGTATACCGCAATTCATCACCATAACCTGCTGTGGTAGCAAACATACAAACAGCAAGAATCTAAAAGAAAAAGCAATGAAAGTCAATCATTTTGTTGTATTTCCTTGACATCCAACAGCAAGTACACTTGCCACTTCAGGATGGAATGATGCTTTGTAAACTAAGTCTCTTTTATGAGGTTTAAGGAGTAGAGTTGTTTTTTAGTTTTTTAGAAAAAAAATCCTGCAGTGACAGGCTTTGAACCCAAGACTCTAGGACTGGAAAGCAGGCATCTTACTCAACAAGCTAAAGCTCCAATCCACAATTACAATAAGGTTATAGAAACATGTTCATGTAATAACTCACATTTATAAAATTGCCAGTTTGACAATTAATGACAATAATAAATGTATAGTAAATATTACAATAAAGCATGGATTGTTATAAAATATTACTGATGGGCTTCAGTTTCAGTTTCAGTTTATTTGTTTCACACAATGAACATAATAAATGAACAAGATATAAGAACCTATTATAATAATTCAATTGTTTTGATTCATTAACTTTAAAAGATAACAATAATATGATCAAGATAGAATTTCATAGTATGGATAACACTATAAATTTAAATACTGTTTAATGGATACAGTGAATATTCATTGTGTGTGGAGGAAACAATAAGCCAGAAAGGCTTTAAGTCTGATTCTCCAAAAAGAAACATATACTGAATTAGTAAATGGCTAGTGATAAAAAAAAAAAATAATAAGGAAACAAACAGGAAAAAAATAAAATAAATAAAGTAGATAATAAAGGTAGAAAAAAATGCTTCTGGGTGTAACAAATAAAAATTAAGTAATAATCAGGAAGAAAAGAATAAAATGAAATGAGATGAGATGAAGAGGATTGTATTTTTAATATTTTTCCACAATTTAATTTAATAGAGGAAAATGAATAACTAGGATGCATACTTATCTATTAGGGATTGTTTATATTTTCTTTTAAGAGATTTTAAGGTGTGTGTTAATTTAAGTTTAAAAGGTAAATTGTTCCATATGTATGGCCCATTATAAATAAAAGATGACCTCCTTAGTAACGTAGTGTGGCTTTCATAAATAAAATTTTTGACGGTTGAAGACCTGGTATCATATGAATGGTATTGGCAGAAGTTA
>NW_022710586.1:19381-54586 GCF_011630105.1 Anneissia japonica | reverse complement strand
TTCTTGAGTATTGTATGAAGAGCAAGCCATATTTATTGATAAAGTAATTCAGTTCAACTTCGACGAAGAATACTGATATAGAGTTCGATGGTTTCGTAATGATTGATGAATGATTTCGCATCAGAAAACTAGAGCTTACATAGTCTCTAATTACCGGCATATTTTTCCCCTTATCAATCAACATACACTTCTTCATACTGATTTATCCAAATGTGCTGGTTGTTGGAATTTTACGTCATCATCTTTTATTTTTCTTCTTCTGCGTGTTTCCTCTTTCGTTTTGAATTCGACTTTAATAATTAAACATAGTTAAATTGTATCGGTTGCTACCATCCGTTATCGCCATCATTCGGGTTTAAGCAGTATGAACATCCGGGACAAGTGTGTCGATATAAGCATATTTCACACATCCCAGTCGAACACGTGCATGAACAATCAGGGGCAACTAAAACATTGTTGATAATCTTGTAACGCTTGGTATTTTCATCACCATTTGTTTCTGTCTCTTATACACATCTTATGGGTCTATAATTGGTGAATTGGTGGGGATCATTATTTTTTAAAATAGGTACAATTTTTGCAATTTTTAGAGAACTTGGAAACTTACCAGACTGAAATGAAATGTTAAAAATGTGACACAATGGTTTACATATAAATGGAGAAACTTTTTTAATAACATCTGAATGAATATCATCGGCGCCTGGACTTTTGTTAGATTTGAATAAGTCAGTAATGTCAATAATGTCTTTCTCCGACACTGGTGTAAGAAATAAGGAATGAATATTAGGTGAGTTAAGAAATGCTGAGTAATTAATGTATGACATATTAATTGGTTGAGAAAGTTTATGGCCGATTTCTGAAAAGTATTTATTAAACTCATTAGTAATTTTAGACTGGTCTGTGATTTTCATATTATTTTTAATGTAGTAATGTGGAAACTTAGATTTGGTATTTCTGCCAAGCACGGAATTAATTGTTTGCCAAGTGGCCTTAATATTATTTCTGTGAATATCGAATTGTTTTTTGAAATAATTTCTAGAAGATAAGCGGATTATGTTAGTTAGTTTATTTCTGAAATTAGTGTACCTTTTTTTATCGATCTCTTTACCAGATTTCATATACTTTTTATATAACCTATTTCTAGTATTAATAGAATGAATAATCCCATTAGTCAACCATGGTTTATTTTGTTTACGAATATTGGTTCTTTTCTTGCGGAGTTTTACATGGGCTACTGATGGGCTAACAAATAAATAAGTAAAACATTATGTTTGAAAACCTAAATCTGGTATTCCAAAAATGTGATAGCTTTCTCATAAACATACTGTGGTTTGTTGTTGTGTGTGTTGTACCTAAGCCTTTACTTCATAATATTTAAGTTTTTTTTCAGTGGACTTAATGATAAAACAAACAAAATACAGTACTTACAAATTCCAGGATCTTGATAAATCCACGTGGCTCCATTAGAACTCTCAACCTCCATGGCTGTAAATTAAGAATACTAAGAACTTATTAACTAGCAACAACAAGAATCAATAAGTTTGAACACTGTGCAAGGAAATCTTGCAAACGCCAAAATTCCCCACCCCTCCGAATAATAATCTTACCCCTTTTCCCCCACCCAAATTATATCAATCGCTTTAGTGAAGTTGACGCAAACTAAAATTTATCAAAAATCACCTAAGAACCACCATGGCCAATATGAGACTAAAGAGCCTAACAGTGTACACAGAAGACAAGCACTTTCCATCGACCTTGATGACTTTGTTGATAGATTTGTTAGGAAGCTTCCAAATGTTGGAATAACGCTGGTGCAATGGATGTAAAATCCAATTGATAGCAATTTTGTTATTAGTCAATGTTTTAGCTTTAGTACATTGGTATAATTTATGAGCGCAGTTTAAATGTTTTAGTGACTTTTATTAATAGTTAACAATGCACTGTTTAGATGTGTTGAGAAACTCTTTCAAAAGAAGAACTGGCCAGGACACACGCTACGACTACCAGAATAGACACACTGTCAAAGATAGCTGGCATTAACATAACAGCACATGAGGAAAGCGAAAGGAAAAAGAAGCGGCCCTAATCACTCATGGATAAACAAATAAACAAAGACCTCAAACCAATCAACAAAACAATAAATACTTTATAAAACAATAAATACTTTATAATGACTACGACAGGCTGAATTGCAAGAGAGTGATAGCAAGGCTATTAATGGCTTGACTAAACCAAAAATGTCAAAAGAAGAAGTAGGGCCTAGGCCTGTAGTCATCATCATGCCATCAAAACCGGGCCTACAATATATTAAGGAATATTCTTTATTCTATATTTAAAGTTTATAGAGAGGGTGACATTTCCAACTAGATCAAGAAGGCCAGCTGATTCAGGGGCCCTCTATTAAAAATATAAAACATACCTGAAATTAATTAGATAAATACAAAATGACAAAAACAAATATGCAAAAAAACTGAACAAGCAGAGTCAAACACACACAAACATTTAAGAATATCCTTGGGAAAAAAATATAAAAATATATAAAGAAGAAATAATAATAAATAATTTAATAAATTATAAAAAATATGTAATTAGATAAAAAATGTGATAAATAGATGTTATATTTGTACTACTATCAAATATGTTTTCAAAACTAGATTTAAAAGCAATGAGGTTTGAACATTAATATGAAAAATACTTTAAAAATAATACCCGTTGCCCCAGCCACCCTCTCATCCCACCGCCTATCCACACACAGTATCTGGCTTACCCACATGACAGACAATCTGTCCTTGTGTGGGGTATCTGTGCAAATATGGCTACATAGAGAGGGTGATGATTGTGAACTGTTATCTGGTTTCATAAATTTCCTTTTTCTGTCATACTTTGACTTTTTGTAGAGGGGCACAATGAGTATTTTCCCTTAAAAAGACACAGGCGCTTTATAAATTTTCATTATTATTTTTGCCTTTGTGTTGGTAGCCCACCTTTATTTTAAGTCCAAAATTTAATAATCCTATCTCATCAATTCATAGTCATACCTGTTTTATTCACGTTTTTTTTCATTTTCATAGAAAGTAATTATAATATTATACGATTACAATTATCAGTATATTCAGAAATATTTCATAAAAAATATATAATTGAAATGCAGCTGAATGCCAATGTTCTGTATGATATTTAATAATTTTAGATTATTATTTTTATTATTATTATTCACGATCTCTTAAAGATCATTTTCACAATTGATTCACATGATCTAATTTTCTTCTTTCTTACTGAGTATCTCAGATACTCAGTAGATATATATATATATATATATATATATATAATTTTTTATTTATTTATTATTATTTATTCTTGGTGTTTTACTAATTCATATTTATATAATATTTTTATATTTTAAATACCAACCTTATATCTTGTTTTTATGTGTTATGTCTGGGAACCACTTGACAGTGGATTAAGTTCGCTTTTTTGTTTCCTGTCTCCTCTGTTTTTTTGCTCTTTGCCCGTCATTGTTTATTGTATTTGTATGTTTTTGTATTTGCATGGTAAAGGTAAAAGGTAAAGGTAGGAGAATAACCCATAACTTGCAGCGTCATTGTGCTGAATTGCTTATGGGTGTGGTCCGTGACTACCTAGCAGCCATAAAGAGGCGCTTCTTGGTAGATACACGTTCACATCATTCCACAACAACAGGGGCTGAAATTAACCATAACATCGGGGTAACCCCCTACTCTTCCGAAAGATGCAATGGGTTCTTTAAAGTGCACACGAGCCAGATGTATACACTGGACCTCCATTTTAAGTCCTTATCCGAGAAGACTTTGTTCTACCAACCGAACCATGGGCGAGGAGCGGCTGGAACCAGCGCCGATGTTAAGGCTGCAGCTAGCGGTGCCCCTGCCTTACCGCTCGGCCACTCGACTCGGGTTTGAGAGAGAAATAAATGAAATGAAATGAAAGATTTCCTTGGACAATTTGCAAATTAATTTGTGGTAGTCATTCAAAAACTGTGCAGGAAAAAAGTATACCACACTATTGCAACAAAAAATAGTGAGCACAGATTAAATTACAGATGCATATAATTAATACAGACATTGAGCTTCTTCATATTTGTCATAAAATACACACTGTAGCTAGGTACACACAAAAAATTATATCCTTTAATTGACTTCAAATATAGTTTCACATTAATTCATTGGAAAAACACATTTATGCGAGTAATCCACTGTTTAGTTGACAAAAATTAGCTATATATTTACAGATATATACTAAATTTAATTTTTTAAGAATACACCTTTTTCCTGATTTACACATGTTGGGCGATCTTCAATTTGTCCCCATGCATGCACCGCATGTGCAGCCTAGCTACAGTAAGCCCAGACGTGATGCCTCCTCTCTCTTCACATGTTCTGGTAGGCTACACAATGACTCATCACCTGTATCATGGCCTAGAGCGGCTCAGAATCTACATAGCCTAGGGTATTTAAACACTCGGGGCACTGAGTTTATTAAATTACATCAAGAATATCATTACAAAGAGTAGGTACTGTACATTACAAACCTTGATGTCGCACTAATGTTACATCTCCCTGTTAAGTGGGCTTGCACTGCCTTGTTATTACTTAGGTGATATACTGGACGCAGGACTAATGTCCTCTATGTCCAGATCCAAATTTGTTGATCATGGAATTCTCGATTCTTGTTTTATGGTCAAACTTAACTGGTTGATCCTAGTCTATTCTCAAACGCATAGAGAGAGGGAGCTGTTACAACTTCATTTGGGAGTTCATTCCAATTGTCTACAATGCGATTGCCAAAGGAAAACCTGAAGTCTACACAGGAAAGTTGCTTTAGCAGCTTAAGAGAGTGTCCATGAGTTCTGTCTGATACATTTAATTGTAAAAAACTAGTGACAGTCTCAGAACTATCATAAAAATTATTTAGAATTTCTTCAAATGTCTCGATCATATTGCCTCTATATTTTCTGTACTTAAGAGTAGGTAAATTTAATGTATGGAGCCTATCAGGAGTAACTTAAACCCTTCAACCTAGAAACAAGTCTACTGTAGTCTACATTCTCGATCCGGTCAATGTGTTTCTTTAAATGCGGGCATCAGACTGAGATACTATACTTAAGATGGGGTCTAACAAAAGCTTTATATAGAATATACTCCATGTAGGTAAATACATGTCTTATGAGTATATATGTGGGTTATGGTCGTTTTTTTCTGGTAGCCTTTAGTTTAAAAGGATAAGCTTTTTCATGGTTTTCACAAGTGCCTTGAGCACTTTAGTGGAGATGTGCGCTTAATAAATCTTATTTTATTATTATTATTATGAGTTCCATTAATCTATTTGCTTTATTAACTTTCTCAAGGATATTAATTTCAAATGACAATTTAGAATCTACTGTAAGGTCACTCCTAAATCTTTTGCAAAAAGGACATTCTCTAAATACTGGTCACTATTAATAGGATCAAGAGAATAATTGTACTATTGAAAAGCTACATTTCTCCTTACTAATGGCAAAAACTTTACATTTCTGAGAGTTAAATTCTAATAACTAAGTTGATGACCATTTCATCGCTAAGGTGTTGGGTTTTTTAAAAAATCTTTAAAAACGTGTTTCTGATTGGATATTGGTGATGTCATGCTTTAATATGCAGATAAAAGGTTAAAGAAAGGTCACAAATTTGTTTTGCGTTCATCCATTGTGTATTTAAAATGTAGCTGACGTCTGAAGTTTATACTCGAATAAAATGCACTTTTTTAGTAGAACGGTAAATATACTTTTCTAATGATTAAAAAGTACATTTACATAGATAAGTAATTAACATTTTGGCCAAATATGAAGAAATTTGACAGACTGCCAAGTGGTTTTTAAGAGCCAGGAAATACTATACACTAAATTATGGCATCGCTTGAGTTTCGTCAATGCACAGTGCTGTTAAAAAGGTCACAACCATTACATACAATCCCTATCTATGTCAAGTTTCCGCTTAAAAATATATTTCTAAAAAATTATATAAAATCAACAACTCATTCAAATTTAATCAAATAAACTTTATTTTGATATTTAAATGCAGGAGAATTAACTTGCATACTATCACTTGGATCCAAACAAGATGATTTTTTTTTAACATACCTGTACCTACTGTACAGAGTTAAATTAGTCAGATATTTTCATATTTTTTATAGGAAACGATATATATCTATGTGAAATAAATAATGCATGTGCAGTCATACTTTTATAATAAACATATCACATAAGTTCTTTGAAGGTAGGAATTCCATCTTCTGAATCACTGATCAGATCGGCCTCTAGCCGGTCTCAGATCATTTCGGCCGCCAGCTTTTTAACAATAGAAAGTATGACGCGCCAATAGAGTTCCGTTGGTAGTGTGTTTGTTGCAGGATGCGGAAGCATAGGCAAATAATAATCTGGCCGTTTTTTTTTTTTATTTAACTTTCCATCTGTGTAGGCATAGGTCTACATATTTGTATATAATGCATGCTATAGAAATATGCCTACGTGTTTTTCATTAGGTATATATATTTATTTTTGTGGATAATAAAATATAATAACGCCTAATGATACCGTAATTATTCACGCTTTATACTATGCCTACTGTATCTTTAAAGAAATATAGATTTAATATTCTTGTTTTAATGGCGTATCCAGCTGTTGTATGACTACGTTCTCATTGGCGGCTGTTGTGTATTTGGTGGCCCCTTTGGCGTTCCATACATTTGGCGCGGCGGCCGAAATTATCAAACACCCTCTAGCCTAGGCTACAGGAGAGAGGCCAGGCCTGAGGTAGCTGACCTATAGGGAACCTACAATAGATTAGGCTGGTAGGAGGCCTAAGCTTGGTAGCAGAGAGGCCTCTCTAGCTAGGCCTAGGCTAGTTCTAGCTATGGACCTAGGCCTAGCCTAGCTAGGCCAGGCCCTAGGCCTAGCCTAGCTAGGCCAGGCCCTAGGCCTTGCCTAGCTAGGCCTAGACCTGGCCTAGCCTACTACTACTAGGCCTAGGTCTAGGCCTAGGAGCTAGGCCTAGGTGACAATGTATGTACCATCACACAAACCTGTTCTTGTGAACGGTTTTCCATCTTCCTTTTAAATAAGACAAAAGTGGGTGGGTCCCTTATAAAAATAGGCCTATACGTCACTCTCGTATCTGGAGCGGGCGGGGCGACGGCAGAGCGGAGATATGATGATGGCCGATAGGTGGCGCCCTTGTGGACAAGTTGAAAGAAAGTGGCGGATGAGCGTGTTGTGTGTGGAGGAGAGGAGAGCAGAGTGACTTTGCAAAGACTGGCAAAGACTAAAGTGGTATTGTTTGCGACTCATCAACAAAAGGTAGGCCTAGCCTAGTGAATATAGATTATCCCTGTAAGTTGCTCTAGATAATATACAAACGATACTAGGCTAGGCTAGTCTGTGTGTATGCGAAAAAACAGTAGGCATAATTTATCCCATTATTTACGAACGATTAACTTTAGCCTAGGCCCCTCGCTCGGACCTTTACAGACAAGTCTAGCCTGAGTAAAGTAGCCAATAATGGCCTCCTAGGCCTAGGGCAAGTGTCATGATGCCTAGCCTAGGTTGGCCTAATGACGGATCCCAACTGCAAGGGATGAAATCTTCTATCAAATCTGGTCAAATGAAAATATTACAGAGTACTAGGGCTAGGCCTACTGTATAGTATTATATTTATTATGACCCTAGGGCCTAGGTCCTGGCCTAGACTAGGCCTATGCCTATTTATATCTTTTTAAAGAAGAAAAAAAGATAGTTATTAGTAGGCCTAAGTTTAGTAATGTTCCGCAAATTTGAGTTGTTTGCACAATTTACAAATTGTGCAAGCTCTTCCTTGCGCAGTTTTAAATTGCGCAAACAATTTGCAAACTGTTCGGGGGTATTTTCTGATCGCTTAAATCTCCTAAAAAACATAGTTAATATAAATGTCAGTAAATAAATTTAAATGTCACATTTTACGATAATTTCTGAAAGACACCTTGCGTAGTTTGCATACTGTGCGCACAATTTGAAACGATTTTGAAACAACATCAGCAATTCAAATGAGCAAAAGGAATAAACTGCACACAACAGAAACAAACTCTAAAAAAAAAATTAATATTATTGATTCAGTAACAATGGCTTGTATCACTTTTTCGGTTGCTTTATACTGTCTTGTATCAAACGAAGGAGGTATAAAATAGGATGAAACTTATGTCTTATAATAATTTAATAATTTTCACAGATTGCTCCAAGATGTTCCAAACAAGATCAGAATATGACAGGTACTTTATTTTATATTAAAATGCTCAGGAACATGATGGTAAATTGTGCATCAAAGTGCAAGTTTGAATACATTTTACAATGATTATTGCAATAATGGTTTTACTGTTCTTATTTAGAGGTGTCAATACATTCTCACCTGAAGGCAGAATTTTTCAAGTTGAATATGCAATAGAAGCAATCAAGGTAAAGTTATCAATACAAATCTTGACAGTCAATTTTTAATGGAATGCACTAACATATTTGCTGTTATTTTGTAGATTTTAACACATTTCAAAAACTGTCCAAAACCATTGAAATTAATGGGCGTTTTGAATTACAAACATGAATAAACAACTTTGTAGAAAAGGTTGAGATTTGCTTAAATTGTTTTTATATAAGAATGTCAAAATACATCCTTTTGTTTGCCATGAAGCTTGGCTCAACAGCAATTGGTATCAAGACAGCAGATGGTGTGGTCCTAGCTGTTGAGAAGCGGATTACCTCACCTCTTATCGAGCCATGCAGTATAGAGAAGATAGTGGAGATAGACAGCCATATTGTTTGTGCCATGAGCGGACTAATTGCTGATGCAAGAACGCTAATTGATAGAGCCAGGGTTGATGCTCAGGTGAGTGCCCAATACCATGATAAAAAAATAAGTCCACACAGTTTGCATGCAAGATAAATCTGCAGATTAACATATACATGTATATGCGAGTATTTATAGGATGGGCATGTAGATTAACATGATGTATGGTAAATCAAAATAAGAATTATTACCGTTTGAATAATTATTTTACTTTTTCAGAACCATTGGTTTACATACAATGAGCAGATGTCTGTAGAAAGTGTTACACAATCAGTATCCAACTTAGCACTTCAGTTTGGTGATGATAAATCTGATGTCAAAGTCATGGTGTGTACCACTCATTTTTTTTTATTAACTCAATGTAGCAATCACTAATATGTTGTTTCACAATGTGGATCAAGTGCCCTAGAATGTATTGGTTGTTTAAAAAGGTACAGTATATGTATTGTTGATTGTAAATTGAACCTACTGTATTATATAACTGGCTATAGAACTCAACACATTAATGACTAACTATAGTATACACATTTATTATCTCTGGCTTTTGTCAATACAGTGGATTTCATCAGGAGTCTGCTAGGAAAAATAAATGTATATAGTTAGTGCTGAGTTCTGTCATTTATATTGTATTGAAGCAGACTAACATGGTTAAATATTTTGTTCATCATTCACATTTTTACAGATCTATCTTTATCATGTAATAATTGATTTCTATTATATTGTTTTAGAGTCGTCCATTTGGTGTTGCTCTACTCTTTGCTGGTGTTGATAAGGACGGTCCGCAACTGTAAGAATAGATTTAAATAATCAAGGCATCTAAAATCAAATTTTGGCCTATTTTACATCTAGTAATTTCAGTTGTTGATAGATGAGATTATCTAGTGCATCACTTTACTATAAGAAAAACCCTCTAAATCAAATAATTAGGCAACTTGAAATTTGATTGATTGACATACTTAATATTCATGATAGGTTCCATATGGATCCCTCTGGTACATTTATAAAGTTTGATGCCAAGGCAATTGGATCTGGGTCAGAAGGAGCACAATCACAGCTACAAGAAGTATACCACAAGGTAAACAAACTTATGATTGATGGTATAATTTGATCTAATATTATTTCTAATACTCAAATATAGATTTTTGCACACCGATTTTAAACAAACCAACTAAAATATATTAATGTGGTATGTTGATAGCTACTGCTTAGTGTTTTTTATTTATCATTTTTAGTCAATGACGCTGAAAGAAGCAACGAAGGAGTCACTAGTAATTCTAAAGCAAGTAATGGAGGAGAAACTAGGTGCAACAAATGTGGAGGTAATTCATTTAACATTTCTATCTATGATTCTCCTAAATCATTCTACATGCTAATGCTGTACAATAGTTATTTTCCTAATTGATATTTTTTTTATATTCTTATTTATTTTCTGCTCATTGTTATTTTATTGATGTTGGATGTAGTCAATTTATACTTATACTCATGGTTATTTCCCAGGTTGCATCAGTGACGGACAAGGGTGAATTCCACATGTTTTCAAAAGAGGAAATTGAAGCCATCATTTCTGAGCTGTAGACTTCATAATTAATACACAAATAAGCCTTAGTTTTATAAATGTTTATCCTATAAGTATCGTGATTGAGAGCTTAGTAACATCAACAGCAAGTGATCAAGTTTACCTATATGAGATATATATGAGATATCAAAAAGTTCAGTACATGGTCCAGTGTTTACTAGATTTATCTGATTTTGACACATACTGACCAAATTTAATACATATCTCAGTGTATATCCAAATAAAACTTGTTTAAATATGCAGCATGGTTAGACCTACCATAGGTGTTGACATTTAGATTAGGTTAAGTTTTGTCTCTGGTTTATTTAAACTATATGATCTAGCATTTAATATCAAAAGCTGCAATGAAGGAGTCAGTTGTTATGACAATGACCTAGATACTTTACGTAAAATACCTTTTTTTTTATATTTGGCCATTCTAATAAATGACTTGTATTGTAATATACTGTATATGTGAATATATTTTATTAATTTCTGAACTGCTACATTATTGCTTCTAACTCGTTACAATTAAAAATAAATGCATCATTAAAAACATACAAATCATTAATAGGTTCACACCAAGGAATGATTCCAAACCTGAAGACCTAACATATGAGACAACATTGGGAGACCATAAGAGAAGTAGGAGACAGTAAATCCATATCACAAGTAAACACAGATAAAATTAGGCCTATTACAGTGTACAAAAATGCAAAGTATCACAAAACAGGGACACAAAATAATCAATAAATAATAATAATAATAATTTTGAATTAATATACTGCATAATATTAAGACCTCTATGCACTTTACAGCTAAAAGTGAGATAAATTATTTGACAATTCACTTAATAAATGAATAGTTACTATATACAATAAATGTTAACTTTATTTATTTGAAAAATACTGTAGGATGTTCAGCAACTGGAACTACAAGAGTGCTGCATCTGCCCACTCTACTCAGCATTTAATAAATAAAAGGTGATGTACAATTAAGTGTTGAACAGAGGAATGACTGAGCTGTATGGTTAACATCACATCATGTTTACCAATATAGACCTACAAACTATCATCACTATGGTTTATAATATTGGTCATATTTTAAATTTGGGGGATCATAACTAATGATTGTATACTAACATTGGCTGTTACTCATTTTCAAGAGAGTACTAAACATACTTTGACCTGCAACCCCCATCCTTCCCCTTCCTGACTAGGTCCTTAGTAGCTTTGGTCTACTTAGAATAATAAGATAAGACATTTGTTAATTTGAGACCACAGGAAAGTGGTCTTTAATTAGAGGGAGACCTGTATTTGTAAAATTTAAGGTACACAAGAGGAAAAAAGGAGGGGAGCAAGGGCCTGGAGTATTTACAGTATATCATTCCAGTTCTATACAGTGCATCATGCAAACAAGTCTCCAAAATTAACATGCTATGATGAACAATAGCCACATAAGTATGACATTATTAGGCAACAGAGTATACAAGCCATGCTGATGGGCCAATCAAGAGTTCGCAGAACATAGGAATCAGAAGACTACTGTATACAAGCCATCCTAAAGGTAAAAGCTAAAGGTAGGAGAATAACCTATAACTAGCAGCGTCCATTGTGCTAAATTGTGTATGGACGTGGTCTGTGACCACCCTAGCAGCCGTAAATAGGCGCTTCATGGTAGATACATGTTTACATCATGCCAACACGATGGGCTGAAATGAACCGGAACATCGGGTAACCTCCTACTCTTCCGAAAGATGTAATGGGTTCCTTAAAATGCACACCAGCCACATGTATACACTGGACCTCCATTTTAAGTCCTTATCTGAGGAGCAACTGGAACAGGGGGTTGTGTCAACGCGATGCGCTATATAAATCCAGAATTATTGAATTATTATGATGGTGACAAGAATTTCCCTACCTCCCCCGGGGGGGGGGGGGGGGACCACATCCGACATCACTCCTCCCCGCCCCCCCACCCCCCGTTGGGGACAAACTGTGTTGACTGAGATGATGCCGCCTCTCAGGGGTACTATCAACCAGTCAGAGGGACCAGCCCCCCCCACCCCTGTTGGGGAAGATCTGCCGCTACCACCACAACCCATACAATCGCGATAGTATACAACACCTCACACATACGGTAGCACTGCTCACACAAAACAGTTTTTAATCCCTAAAATTTGACAGTTTAGTCAGGCATACCTAAATTGTACTTTCGGTGGTCGAGATATCATTTTTCCCCGACGATCTTGCTAGAAATTCCCCGACATGGGGTCCAAACCGGGTTCAGAGGTCCCAGACGGGGATCCTTTTCCCCCTGGACCCCCCGCTAGAGCCACCCCTGGGCTAGAACTAGCGCCGATGTTAAGGCTGTAGTGTAGTGTAGCGATTTTGTGTAGCGTTAACACACACATTGCCTATTTTCACTGTTCGACCGAATCATTTAGCATGCCTGCCATATTTTCAGAGGTCATGTTACTTAAAGAATCATAACTCCTTAACGGAGGGTCATATCAGCATAATTTTTTCTTTAAAGAATATATCTAAGTACTGTATGAGTAACAAAAAAACTAAAATTTGTTTAGTCTGTCAAAACTTAATTGAAATAATAGCAACATGCACTGTACAAAATCTATTTTCTATTTTCCAGTTAAGTTTTGAGAGTAAACAAATTTTCATTTTTTTTTTATTCATACAGTACGTAGATATATCCTTTGCGAACATTTTAAAGAAAAAAATATGTTGACACGACCCTCCGTTAAGGATATACAATTTTTTGAAACATGACCTCCGAAGATATGGCCAAAACGCTGTGTTATTTCTGTTGGTTACGCTTCACTGCTCAGCATTGTTTGTCATCGATCGAAGATGTCTACCGCAGCGTGAAAAAGGCCTATCAATGGTTCGCTCCTCCATAGGAAGTTTTCCATAATACTAATGCTCACAGAAAGCTAAAATTTAAAATTAAAAAAAAAAAAAAAAAAATCAAATTTTCACGAAAGTAAACCTTTATTACCAACTATTACATAAAACTGACAAACTAAAACACATTTTAAAATGTCACATGCGGTACTTCTGCAATGGCCAGCACCTAGCTTAGTCTTACAGAATAGCATGTGGTACCCCCACAATTGCCAGCGCCTAGCTTAGTCTAACAGAATAGCATGTGGTACCCCTGCAATGGCCAGCACCTAGCTTAGTCTAACAGAATAGCATGTGGTACTTTTGCAATGGCCAGCACCTAGCTTAGCGTCACAGAATAGCATGTGGTATTCCTGCAATGGCCAGAGCATAGTTTAGTCTTAGAGAATAGCATGCGGTACATCTGCAATGGCCAGCGCAGAGTTTAGTCTTACAGAATAGCATGTAGTATTCCTGCAATGGCCAGCACACAGCTTAGTCTTGCAGATAGCATGTGGTACACCTGCAATGGCCAGTGCCTAATTTAGTCTTACAGAATAGCATGTGGAACCGCTGCAATCGCCAGCTCCTAGCTTATTTTAGGCCTCTGATACAACAAAAATATCAAACTAATATTGTTCTCTATAACATTTTAACACCTTGACTGCCAGACATTTTTTTAAGGTTCCTTTCCATGTGCCAAAACAAGTTTATATGTACGAACATACTTTTTGAAATTTTATCTAGGCATATATCATCAAAATGATGTGTTTAAGAAATTGGCGGGAAAATATTAGGGGACGAGTAAACTCATCAAAGTCACTTTTTATTGACTATGCCAAGTGCGAGTTATCGAGTCTGTGGTTCTATAATGTATAACAAAGAAGTAATTGAAATGCTAGAATGTTACCCCAATTTTGACGAGTAAACTCATCGAAGTCACTTTTTATTGACTATGCCAAGTGCGAGTTATCGAGTCTGTGGTTCTATAATGTATAACAAAGAAGTAATTGAAATGCTAGAATGTTACCCCAATTTTGACGAGTATACTCATCAAAGTCACTTTTTATTGACTATGCCAAGTGCGAGTTATCGAGTCTGTGGTTCTATAATGTATAACAAAGAAGTAATTAAAATGCTAGAATGTTACCCCAATTTTGACAAGTAAACTCATCAAAGTCACTTTTTATTGACTATGCCAAGTGCGAGTTATCGAGTCTGTGGTTCTATAATGTATAACAAAGAAGTAATTGAAATGCTAGAATGTTACCCCAATTTTGACGAGTATACTCATCCCTGGCGCCCTCAGCAACATCCTATGGGACGAGTATACTTATCGCTGGCAGCCAATGTGTTAAAGAAATGTTAACATGTTTTAACTAGTCAATTGCAAGAAGTAGATAAACTACAATTAATATGTTCAATTCTTCTCATTATAAATACAAATCAATTTCAAGTTTCCATAGTTTAAATGTATAAATAAAAAATGAAATTTTTACTTTTAGATAAAATAATATATTGTATAGTTCGAAATACATCAAAGTCTTAATTTTGTCCTTCATTACAAAAATTGCTCATTATCGTCATTGGAACAATTATCTGGATATGAGCAATATGTGTGGTAAATTTATTTATATTTTACTACATAATATTTCTTTACTCTCCTTTATTGTCAATTGTTGTATTTACATGCAGTAATTTGTGTGATTATAAATTTCATATTTTGAAGTAGTATCATGGGAACTAAACTATCATCACTCTTTCTCAAGGTTGAAACTGCATAATTATAATATTTAAAGGGATACACCTCATGCCATCTATCAAATGACAAGATATATGCTGTACTGGTTATAATCATATTTAAGAAAATACACTCAACACATGCCTTTTGTTTAACATAATAGAAAACCTCTGGATTATCACTGCGGCTTTACATATGTACAACTGAATGCTAATAGTTGAACTTGCACAAGCTTTCCAACAATAATTATCAGTACACTTAAAAATATATCCCTAAACATCGGTGGCCTATGAGCTTCCCAACGATTTTTTCCGTTTACTCCCCCATTTCTTGGTCACCATTTCCAAGTACCTGGTCGTCTGTGGCAGGCAAATGTGTATCCTGTTCCTTTACTTGAGTCACCTAGGTAGGGGTCTGGGATTACGCTAGAGTGGAGTCGGATGGTGACCCCCTTGAAGATTTTGCATTTTTGTTGAGCCAGTTTTATGTTCTACTTCATTTTTTTAAATAGAAGCTTTTTGCATTATGCGCTATAGAAATGTAACATTATTTTTATTATTATTATTATTATATTAAATTTCTAAATTTACTTTGTCTACACCCTGTTAAAAATAATAGCATTTTGAATGTAGAATTATGTATTACATCTTTTTTAAGTCTGAAAATATGATTCAGAAATCTTTCCCTTCACAGACCTAAATTAACTGGAAGTGTATGCTTACACAGTGGATGATCCAAATTTACCTACAATTATTACTTTTTCTTTTTCTCTACAGTAGAATACATTATTAAAATTTCAATACAATCAGAATTACCAGTACTTAAAGAACAATTTATTACTTTAATATTTGGTACTATTTCAATGCTCCACATTGGTTATTGGATTTATTGTTCTTTTTAAAAGCAAGTTCTGTCTTAGTAAAGCAAACATCATGGTTAGCCCATTTTTATTAAGACTTGGTAAAATAATTCTCATCTCAATAATTTTAGGCCTCTTACATGTCTTAGAATAGGAGGAATCACCATTGTTTTTTGTATCAAGGTTGTCTGGCAAAAAAATTACTGTTAAAAACTTCTGTCATTTTTAATTGTATTCTGGGTAAATTTTATGTGCAGTATCAGCCCGGTATCAAATATGTTGCCACTACATGTCAAAATGCAGTTGTGGTGCCCTTCTTATCTTGGTATCCGATAATCAACCGATTTGTATCTCGATTTTCAGTAAAAACACACCAATAAGATTCTTATATACAGTATAAAGGGTACCCAAAAACAGATGCTTATGATATAAACAATATGTATATCTTCTTAATTAAAAAAAAATTATTACTGAATATAATATTACAATCCATTTTTACAAATTTAAGTTTCAAGTTGGTTTATTAAAAACCATTGGTTGTTTTTTTCACTATTGGTAGCTCTGCTCGTTTTCTAATTTCAGCAAAATTATAGTCCTTCAACAAATAACCATTCTCAAACACTGGTACCATAATATCCTGTAAAAAAATATGAAGATGATAATGAAATTAAAAACAAATGCTGATATATCACAAGGTATTGTTACTACACACAAAAGAGCAGTGGACTAAAAACTGAATGGACCACATTCTATGAAAATAGTATATAACTAAGTAAAGAATTTCCTAGAAATGCTCAAAATATCTTCCATTACCATGCCCTGCCATGACATAAGAAAATAACAAAAGTAATCATCCTACACAAGCCAAAAAAAAAAAAGAAAAGAAAAATCAAACTAATTACTTTGTAATCAGCACAACAAAAAGGAAGTAATTTCAATTTTCTAAAGAAAAACCAACACAAAATTAATCACTGGGCAAAATCCCCCTTATCACACCAGCCAACCAATCAGCAGGTAGAATTCCTGCAAGAGTCCACAAGAGCATAAACAAATCATAGGACTTAGCAGCATCAATTTATCATTCACATGCACACAAGTTAAACCACTGCAATTCAATTGATCTTATTGAGTTAATGACTGCAATATTTACAATGTTTGCAATTATTTAAACTCACTGAACGATGGCATTGAAACTGCTCAGATAAGTTTACTCAAAGATTATTTTAAATTGTTCAGAAGCTGGAGTTGTGGTTACTGGAAGTGGTTTGGCGCAGTGGGAACGGTTTGGTTTCCTAACCTCGAGGTCGGTATTTCAATCCCTCACTGTGCATTTCACTTGTGTCCTTGGGCAAGGCACTTTATCTGCATTGTTTCTCTCCACTCAAGAGTAGGTCTATAAGTGGGTACCTGGTAGGGTTAAATGCCAAAATGCACTGATGTAGCTGCTGCAACATTACAGAATACTCCCCCAGATTGAGTTTGTGTTCCATAGGAGTTTAATCCAATGACCGGGGTAATAATAGTGTACTTTTACATAGCTCCATATCCATCTAACATAAGATGCTCAGGGCATTTGATATGTGGACTAGGAACTTCATCAATGATAATTTGAAGTGCACAGATTTCTTAACAATATGCGCTATATAAGTCTACCATTATTATAATTATTACTCAAGGATCAGTTTCATACTCCTCAGCAATGAAGTAAAAAAAATGTAACTTACTTCATCTACACCAGTACCTTCTTGGAATGTTTCAAGTTTACCATTTTGCTGAACTAACGACAGGATTCCCTTCTTGGATTTCTTCCCAGGATCAGTGACAGGTTGTTTGAACACATTACGCTATGAACATAAATATAAAGAAATCCAAATTCAATGTGCTAAAATAATTGGAAAAGCCACAGAAATATAAAATAGAAGACAGTCAATGGCTTGTCAAAACTGATTATGACAAATAATTAAACTTAGTTCAACCTATCAAATTCTATAAGGTTAAAAAAATATTAATGAAATGGAAGGTCCTCTTAGGTTATTTTGAGTGAATTAACTTGAAGAAACACAAGTCCTTGTTCAATGCGACATAGTACATAGGTATAGAACTTTAATGTTGTTATAGCAACCATCATTTACTAAAACCTACCAATAAGCATTCAAAATGGATGCCAATTGATCTTTTGTTCGTCAAAACAATCAGATACATTTACATGGGATTGGCCACTACAGCACCACGGATGTAGGTGCTTACATGACCCAGAAAAGACTGAGTTAGAAAAGAAGCAATGCTATGTAAACAGTGGGTAATTATTACAGGTGTAAATAATGACAGAATAAAAAGCAATTAGAAACAGACCAATATACTCATAACTGGGCTCGCGCCAACTGATCGCCACATCGCCATAGGTGAAAAATAATTTGGATTTGCGAAAAAAAAAAATAAACTGATTTAGCTATTTTGGTGAAGGCCTAAAATAAAAAACAGTTTTAAATGCTTGCTAAATACATCATATTTTTCATTTGAGCTCCATTATTCGCTAACTCCATGCAACGCTTATTTGTGTTGTTGTATGTGTAGTCTTGCTGCAAACGTCATTGCGTGCCTTGCAAGTTTTTTTTAATTTGTAATTGTTATTTTAACGCGGTAGATGCAGGGCAGTGGCTGTATGACATAGACTAATATGAAGGTACCACTGGCTTGGGTTTTTTCAACTAAAACATGAGGGCCGATACGCTGTGATGTTGGTAGAAAGAGACAGGGCATATCTTAAGTATTGTAAATAAGAATTTAATCAGTGATTTTGTGTTATCGTCTAATACCTAAAATACATTTAAATAATATGTGTAATAATTTAAGAATGCTCCGCGTGTGTTGCTTTGTAACTGTTACACGGTTTAATCACGCAAGCAAGGCTAGTCTAGCCTAGAACCTAAATCGTGTATGTTCTTCATTATCGCTGAAAACTTTGTGTGACAGACTGCTGGTGTGGATGATCAGGCCCCAAGCCAATTTTGAATATACTGTAGTCTAGTACATTAAAAAAATACTGTATAGGCCTATGCCTATGCAATTTTTTCAACTTGTGTGATAGGCCTATATATTCAGCAAACTTTCAAAGTACCTCATTGGTGTGCTAAAAATATTAATTTGCCTATCAAATAACGTTACCAATCTCTCCCCCACCATCCCCCCCCCCCCCCCCCCAACTCCCCCCCCAACCTACCAGAGATTTTTTTCTGGTACCCTCATCGAGGCAGGGGTGTATTTAGGGGGAAACCACCCGCACCCTTTACTTGTAAAAAAAAAATTTTTTTTAATACTCTAGGGACCCCCTAGAGTAGTGTTGTCTCGATCACCACACCATCCCCACCCCCTTGTACATTTCTGGATCCGCCCTGGCACAACTCTAGTCGGTCCCTTGGTTCGGACTCCACTGTCAAACATGTTGGACCCATGTCCGGTCAGCAAGTTTTGGCTAATGATTTTTAACAATTTTCGTCAAATTTTGGCTAAAGACCGATTAAATTGGCTAAAAAAATTGACTTTATTATAAACAAAAAAGTCAGCCCAGCATAAATTACAATTTATTAGAATTTAATTGGCTTTGATTTTATTTATTCATATTATTATATTCATTACTGAAAGAAAGTATGGGAAACAATAAATGGACACTGTTGTTTTAACTTACGCACAGTACTTGCACGGGCAAAGCCAGTCCGCGGTCAAGATTTTGATTCTGTCCGCATCCACCGCCTTCAATCTGCGTCTGACAAAGTGCAATGCCCGTGTTCGGTACTGTAAATAGTTGTTTTAAACAAAAACTAGTCCAAAGACATGGAAGATGTTACTGAACAGTGCTCTTTATCTCCACTTACCGGTGTACCATCAACCTCTGCATAACTGCATTTATATGCACATTTCTGGGTGTCTCGATTCAACTTTTGTAAGAGAGCACCACCACTTCCAAAAACAATGTTGTCTGCACTCCATTTGTGGTTCTTCATGTGCTCTAAGACCTTTCCCAACATTTCATAATTAATTCCATCTCCTTGTATTACTCGGATGCAGTCTGGTAATAATTTGTAGCTTTTGCTGTTCACTTTCGTCCCAAAGGCCTTTCCCAAAATTTCAAGAACCTATAACAAGTTTTGATTCATAAATTTACATTTGCTTGGAAAATAAATTACTTACTAATACTCTATGGTGTATACGACTGGTTCATTTCGTTGACAACGATTTCTCGTTGAGTATTATTTTCAATTCGGCTGGCTCATAAAATAGACTTCGTTGACCACAATGGAAATTAATGTAAACCAGAGTGGATTAATTTGCAAAGTTATCCACGTGAACAAAACAAACATGGCTGATTGGATAGTTTAGCAACAACATTTGCATTAATATAACTTACATTACATTTCAGAAAATAATAATTATATTATTTACCCACATAGTCAAAAACTAATTGTAGACTAACAGAATTCAAAAACTGCATGAAAACAAAGAGTGACCAGTACCTTAACCACAACATCTGGTGGGTCCCCTGAGTCTGGCCTAATGACAAGTTGTCCACCATTTTCGCCTCGTTTCAAAATCAAATCTTTAAGTTCCTTTCCCCAGATATTTTCACAAGCATTAAAGATGTCATAACTATCGGACACTACTGCAACAAGACCATTTGGAAAACTATTCAGCATGTTCGCAAATGCTTTCTTTTCACCACTTTTTCCCCATGATGTAATAGTACTGTGGAGAATATTATTGTAGTAAAATTATTTTCAAGCGTGTGTGCCTCAACGCATGCCTAACTCTATGACCAATGGCTATAGCTCAGTATGATTCCCATTGGATTGTTTGGTGTAAAACACACCATGGATACCTTATGGATGACTTAATTTCAGTGATAATTTCAAGCCCGCAGGCAGGATTTTAAAAGGGGGGTTCTAATTTTCATTTAAATGGGCATTTCTGGAAAAAGGGGGGTTCTTTCGAAATCCTCAAATCCCCATGGCTATGGGCATGGAGTTTTGGTTAAAAATTGGGCCAATTTGCACACAGAGGACCAACTGCACAAACATCTATTCTAACAATTCGCTACTGCAACTGCAGCCATGAAGTTAAAATAAGGAACAAAGAAAGGATCTCTATGGTTCAGCACGCACACAGTTGCTACAGTATCAACAGTTTATTTTCAATTTTTGTCACTGATATTATTCATATTTCTTGCTCAACTTGTTTACAAATGATTAGTACCTTTGATACCCACTAATAGATGTACAGTATCATTTATATACCAGATAACACAATGTTATGTACATACAAGATTTGAAGCATTTGATTCACCTGAATTGGATGTGTAAATACAAGAGATTACCGTGCTATCATATAAATACAAGTTCTTTGAAGTCATTCTGCTGTTGTTTGTTTTTATACCAATGAAACTTGGACTGTGATAAATATTGTAATTAATGATGCCCTTCGTACTTCTCATTTAATATCTCAAAATAAAGAGCTTTCAAAAAAAAAAAATTAACAAATACTGTAAGCTTAATGTCACTAATAATCTCTTGCTTACCATTGGACTGCCCCTCAATGAAAAAACATTGAAATACAGTGGCATAAAATAGTGACCTTTGATTGCTGTACAAGAATACTGTAGCATAAAATACCGAGCTATGACTACTATAGTATAAAATACACTGACCTATGACTACTAAAGCATAAAATACAGAGCTTTGACTACTGAAGCATAAAATACACTGACCTAGTACCACGTTCACATGTCTCGCTAGCGGACGATCAGCTCGCAAACCGGGCCTTCATGTGAACAACCGCTCAAGAGCAGTTTCTGTTATGGGTGAGCCAAAACAAGCCGCTCTCGATTGACTCTCGATGCAGCTCACTCTCAATCAATGTGAACAGCCGCTTGCAAGCGGGTCGTTAGTGAGCTGTGACCTCTTTTGTGTGAAAGCCAATCAGATACAAGAATCTCTCTGGGGTCAAAGTAGTTAGCTTGTTTGCACGAATATTCGCAGTTAAGAACGCTTTTTTCAACATCGTTGCAGTTTTGGCTGTTGTATGTTACTTTTTTTTTAAATATCCCTAAATATCCTCCATGTCAACTTCAGCTGGATCTGGCCTTTGAGCTTGTTGGACCAAGGAAGAAATTAGTGACTTGATAGAGATTTGGGCAGAATCCGAAATTAGAATGTTAGTGGAAGACAAGAAATCCAAAGAAAAAATGAGACAACAATACACGAGAAAATCACAGCTAGATTTTCGTTTGTGCCAGGCAACTCACCGACGACAGCACGGCAAATTCAAACAAATTTGCAGGACCTAAGAAAACAGTACAAACAGTTTTATCTTGAGAAGGTGAATAAATAGGGATCTTGGGCCCAAACTGGCCAGTTTACCAGAGAATTGGGAACATCGGCAATCGCCCAAAAATGTCAGGTGGGGACTGTTGGAGGATCGTCGATGCCACCTCCATCCAGGCCTAGGATCAGAAATCGCAGGCCTAGCATGTCTTCAACCAATTGGGGATGTGACGTAAATTTATTTCCGGTTGCCTCGAAAGCGGCAGCGAACGCAGTTTGGCCATTTTTTTATCTAACACTATCTTGCTCACGACCTAGCGCCTCAACCGCTCCTGATCGATAAAGATGTGAACGTGACTTATGACTACTGTAGCATAAAATACTGATCTATGACTACAGTAGTATACAATACTGACCTATGACTACTAAAGCATAAAATACTGACCTACAATATGACTACTGTAGCATAAAATAGAGACCTATGACTACTGAAGCATAAAATACTGACCTATGACTATTGTTGCATAAAATACTGACCTATGACTACTGAAGCATAAAATACTGACCTACGACTACTGTAGCATAAAATACTGATTTATGACTAATGTAGCATAAAATACTGACCCATGACTACTGAAGCATAGAATACTGAGCTATGACTACTATAGCATAAAATACTGAGCAATGACAACTGAAGCATAAAATTAAAATACTGACCTATGCTCTGCTGCTGGTATTGAGAAGCCTGCCATTTGACATCCATAGTATTTACGGCACATGACCATACCAGCAATGGTGTCTGAACCAACAAAATTTATTAAATGTGCAGCACCACCAATCGCCGCACTCTAATATCACAAAAATAAAAGATATACAGTCACTTAATCAAAAACAAAAAAATATAGATATTAAAACAAACACTATATATAAAGATTAAAACCAAAAAAATATATAAATATTAAAATAACGTCGAAGTTGCTTATGTCCTTAGGCAAAACACTTTATCTATATTTGTCTCAATCTACCCAGGAGTGTAAATGGGTACCCACATATGCTGCAGGAGTAAAACAGACTTGCTGTGCAGGAGAAGTGGCGAGTCCCCACCCCACCAAATGCCATAAGAAACAGCGATGGGTACTCTGGCCTGTGAGCCTAGGGCCTCACGTCTTGACCTTTAAAACAAGATCAGACATAATCAAATTTAATCTAATAATCACTAATTATTTCTATGAAACAATAACTCTTTATTACAAATTTCTTTATTTTTGTTTACAATCAGGTAAAATGTTATAATCACAAACCTATAAAACAACAAGATACTTAACTCATTTGTACCACTTTCCATATTAGAATAATTAACAATCAATGTATACTTTTGTTCTGGTGTTGTTTTGTTTTAATTTGAAGTATACCATGTCATCTTCCGAAAGGACACTAATACAATATACATTTTTTCATTTTTTTTTTTACTATCATTATTACTTACATTAATATGATAAAATGCTTAGTGTTAATAATTTCAACTCAAGATAAACATTTAATCAATCAGACAATGCTAGTCTGATTGATTAAACAAATTTGAGTTATACACTAAAAATCGTCAATGAGAATCAATTTGAAGTCTTAAATACAAACATTAAAAAAATAAAAACAAAATCTTACTTCAACAGAGGTTACCCCACGGAATCCGAAGTCATGCAACATGAATGGAAGTTTATCGAGAGTGTCAGCTGTTTCAAGCATGTTTTTGGCAATCACCTCCTTCTGTGCCCTTGAGTTTGTAGCTACTGTCATCGGATACCATACTTGTACTAGCAGTGTCTATAAGCAAGATTAAATAAGGGGTTTTTTTTTGGTTTTTTTTTTAATCAATACTGTTTGTTTGTTTGTTTTAATACAGAAAGATGAACATGGATAAATGAATGAAAATGTAGGACACTTAAATTTTAAATAGTAATTGAATATTTGGAATTGTAAATAATATAAATGAATGTCAATTTGATGACACAATGTTAAATATTTATTTTTATTTCTACTTTGAATGTACTGCTAGTGAGTTGTATATTCTTGTAATTCTGTAATATGAAATTTTTTCAATGTTTGATGTTTATGTAAACATAAACGGATTGATGTGATTTTTTTATACCGAATAAATAAAAAAAATAAATAAGTAAATAAAAACATAAAGGAATTAAATAATTATCATGATAAACATGGGGAAATAAATTAAAATGTTGGATAAACACAGATGATTGAATGAGATGTAATTTTAAATAATATGTAACCTTACTTCAAAATAGTTAGTTATCCAAGGCACTTCAGGATCTGTACTTTCGACTGTAAAGAGAACATTCTTGACAGGAACAACTGTGCCCTCTGGGACTGCCCTTATCTTTATGGGAATACAGCCTCCATGTTTCTGGAAAAGTATGGAACAAAATCCAAACATAAAAAATAACAATTGGAAAACATATTCTAATGCCACTTTGGAAAAATTGGTCCATGCAGCGTCATTTTCCCAAGGGATATACACAAATATCCACCAGCAAGTTTGATTAACATGAGCTTCTGTCTCAGCCTAACGCTTATGTAATATGTATAGTATCTGTCCAGATATCAAATTTTATTCAATTCAACTGTTGTATGCACATATAATTGGATAGTCTAGACAGGGCTTTAAAAAGAGAAAAGAGGTAACCCCAAACCTAGTATGCACCTTCACAGGGGCTCTGCGGACTGCCGCATGAGATCACATAGTCGTTACGCCACTGAGTACACTTAGGTTTAAGCAGGTGTGTGGTTACTCAAACAATAAGTGATGTGCAGCAGATCAACACACAGTACATTTAGGTTTAAGCTGGTGCGTGGTTACTCAAACAGTAACTGATGTGTAGCAGACGACCACCCAGTACATTTAGGTTTAAGCTGGCTACTCAAACAATAAGTCATGTGTAGCAGATCAACACACAGTAAGTTTAGGTTCCAGGCCTGTGTGCCAACTAAACCAGACCCAACACATAGTATCTTGAGGTTTAAACCAGTTTGCAAACAAACAGAATACTGTCAGTGGTCTCGCCAGATACTTGAGTGTGGCAGGATCGCCACACTTAGGCATAAATAATCAAGACTGCACCATGCTTAAAATATCAGCGCTAAGCTAAAAAAAAAAATAGGTACAGTCAATTTTATTCAAAACGTTCGATAACTACCGATGTGTGGCACTGTAAGCAGTTCCACAATGTTTCCATGGCTCTATATACTTCAATCACATACTGAAGTGTAAGGAACCCAACCCAATCCAACCGCAGGAAACATAATCTCTTTGTACATTGCCTGTGTGCGTGCAAGAACTGACAAAAGTAGTGGGTACACTCAGGGAGGTCCCTGGTCGATTCTAAAAAATAGTCAACTGGGTGGGATGTCATTCAGTACCGTCCATAAACGAAACTATCATAATATTCAGTGATTTTACGAATCAATATAAACGTTTAAAAAATCCAATTTTGTAGTAATTTCTAATGTGGTTGCAGTCCATCGTCTTAAAAAGTGCAATCGCCCTCCTGTGCTAACTTCCATGGCTAAGGTAGGGAACTTTACTTGCCGTTGAAAGAGATTACGTGCTAAAGTAGATGCCTCCGAAAATGTTGTCCATCATCAAAATAGATCAAATTTTACTATTAAAAGCTAAATCATATTTACATTTTATAAAACAATGTTTATTAATTGAATGTACGTGAATTACATGCGAATTTTTATGTCAAATTTCTGCTTGGAAATTCCATAAAAAAACATGTAAGGCTAAACCATTGCCTTCCCGGTGAAAGATATCCTTATCTCCGCACCATCTACACCCAAGGCTCGGGATCGCTGCAGTTTTTGTTGAAAGAAGACACCGCAGTTTGATTAGTTAAATAATAAATAATAACTCAAAACTATTAAGCTGATTTGTTTCTAATATGACATTATTGTCTTTATCTAAATTTTACTAGTGAAGTAAATACACATATCTCGATTTGGAAGACCTACCTGTACAGTAAAACTTATTATGAGTAACCAGCCGTGTTCAAGGATAAAAAAGATAACCTAGATTTGATTTTATATTTAGGCCAGTATGTAACGCCGACTTACTGTACCATGGCATTTAAAGTATATTTGAAGTATATTTGTGATTAATGCCAATGCTACGGTACCATCTTTATTTTAAAAAAGTTATTGAAGCATGTTCACTTTAGACATGGAGGTAAATTATAGATGCTTTAGCATAGTATTAGTCCCGATCGTCCCAAGCAAGGTCGCGACTTACAATCGCGAAATATTATCATTAACATGCACGCCCTAGGAATTAAATTATGTACTACTGGTGTGTTTTCCAGGCTAGGCTTAACTATTTTAAGTTATCGTTGAATTCTGGTAAAAAAATATCGCTTATGGTTTTATGGATAAGGGAAGAGACAAAAGAAAATGATATATTCCCACTCGTTGCTTTTTCTCTAGATCTTCCCCTGCCAGCTCTCGTATATTAAAAACATACAGGATAGGCCTATCAATTTTTTTTTTTTTTTTGGGAGGGGGAGGTGGGGTGGGGTTCCAATCGACTATTTATTTTGAAGTATTTTGTTCATGGAAAAATTCTACTGACTTGATATTTTTTTCATTTAAATTAAAGTAAAGGTATTGAGTAAATTAAATAAAAAATGTGGGACATACAGTCAGCCACGCCGAGTTGTGTCAAAGCATAAACATGTACCAAAAATGGCAACGAATATATTCACCCTTTGGAATTTTGCGCACCACCCTTTACATTTTTAGGACAACTTTTTTTTAAATTCCACCATTCTTTAAAAAGTACCTGGCGAGAGAGCTGACTGTACATCAGACTACAAGAAATAGGACCTACTACCTACTACAGTACCTCTAATATGTAATTCCAGCCTTCCTCATTAAAGACATCATTTCCAAAATGAAGTTTGTAAAACTCTTTGGCTTCTTGGATTTTTTCTTTGGTGACCACTCGACCCTCCAACCATCGCTTTAAAATATACTGAAGCCCAAAGAAAACAGTCTCCTGGAACTTTCCACCTCGACTTTCAAAATAGGAATATATCTTTGTAGTACCTTCGGGATACTGCTTGTGATGGGTTACCTGCAAGAAAAATGTTCAAATATTTATAATACTTATCAATATACCAGATAACTATATTGTCCGAAAGGAAATTAAATTTGACATTTTCTGTGCAGGGTTTAACAAAACTGTATCAGAAAAAGCAGTTTTCGCAGACATTGTCCTTTGCTACTTATCATCTCACAAACTGGAAAGATAATGTTTTCTGAAGCTGCATTCACTTCGGATTCTAACTAAAATTTGGACCGCGTGTCTGATGCACTGAATGAGAGTGTCCCTATACCGACTCAATTTTCTTACCAGTTTGGTAGGCTTTCCAATTTGAAAAATCTGACTCGGAGTGAATACACCGAAATTAATTAATTATTATTTATTTTTTATTTATTTTGTCTTTAACATGATAACATTTTCAGTGACCAAACAGTGATCACCCTTAGTGGATCATATGGAAAAGAAATGAAAATCAGTAAATTAAGGAGGAATTGTTAAGAATTTTATGAATTGTATATCATTTTCTTGTTGATTTTCATGGTTCCATATTTAATATATACTGATCTTTTGTAACTTATGTGCTACCTTTTGAGTATTTCTAAATTGATTAAATAAGAATAAATAAAATAAATTATTGCTTATAATTTCAATTTAATTTCAATTTCATCTTTTTTGCAACTGATCTAAATAATATTAAATAATAATAGTTGGATGTATATGATTATTCCAAACCTTACTATTAAATTTTCTCCCAAAAAAAAAAAAAAAAAAAAAAAAAAAAAAAAAAAAAAAAAAGAACAGGTACTTTACCAAACACAATCACATTAGCAGTGGTAAGTAATTCTATTATAAAGTGTTTACAGTGCAGTATTATAATATTAGAAAATTTAACTTGTAACCAAGAATATTAGAAGCACAAGTTGACACTAATATTCCACACCTAGATGCGTTATCTTAATATCAAAGAGTATAAATAGAACAAGAGAGCAAAGTCCCGTTCGTAAAAACGTCATGCCTGTGTAGGACGCCCACTAACGGTTGTATATTCTTTTTATTACCCAGTGCAGCACTGCGCAGCGCGGTAGAAGTACGCCCGCTATAAACTCAGTAAGCAGAAAACAAAAGTACAGTATCTTGTGGAGAACAGATAAACAGACAAACCTACCGTGCGCGGTGGATTACTGGGTAAAAGAGACAGGTGCAGTACTGGGTAATAAAACACATACAAGCGTTAGTTGGCGTTCTACACTAGCTGCGTAGAGCGTATCGTTTTTTTACGCTCTCAATGAGCGTTGTTGGCTCTCTTGTTCTATTTATACTCTTTGTTAATATTAATGAATATTCAACTTTCAAAATAATATTCAACAAATACTAAGATAGCACTGTTTACATGCATCACTGAGCACAGGAAGTTTATGAAGGCTGCATTTCATGAAGTTGGATTTTCCAAATTCCAATACTGTATATTAAGTAACAATATTTGATATCACACATGACCATTCTTCTAACTGATGGTATGAGTGACTAGGGATCAACAATGGCTATGGTTGTGTATTTGGTACTGTATGTGGTTAAGTATGCATTGTTATTAAAAAAGATATCTATTTACCATAACTGATGAAAATACAAACAAAATATATAACAAAATAAGCTAACATTTATAAATTTTAAAAAGTTTAATTTTGAGTTTTGTCTTAAAAATAGCAACTGAAGGTGAGTCAGTACAATGTTTTGGGAGGGAGTTCCAAAGTGTGGCAGCTGAAAATAAAAATGATCTGTAGCCGTAGGATTTGGTGTCAACTCTTGGAACAATGGGCAAATTAAGGTAAGAAGAACGGAGGGAGGATAAAGAGACATACTTAGGAAGAAGTTTGAGTAGGTAGGTGGACTGTTGGAGTCGCCGTGCTTTAAAAGTTAGTAGTAGAATTTTATACTTTATTCGTGAATTAATAGGAAGCCAGTGAAAATTATAAATAATAGGAAATATGTGTGATCGTCTATTGATAAATGTTAGAATACATGCGGCAGTGTTCTGAAGACGTTGTAACCTATTAGATAGAGATATTTACATTATATAAGTTCACAATTAATATTATCCATAAATAATTATTTTACCTGCAAAAATGTTGGACCTTTGGGATGCTCTACTATTACAGTAATGCATTAATAATCAAATATTTTAGATGATGTAAGCACAGATTTGGGGGAATTTGCTAGATGCCAGCAAGTACCAGTTTTCTTTAGCATCTGAATTGATGAATGTTTTGGATGTTATTGTCCTAATTCAATCTATACACGCAGTAACATTCATTCATAGTAACAATCAATCCATCCATACTTCACCCACAAAATGAATTATTTTTAAAGCCCCATTCCAAGCAAATTTCAGCAAATTGCATGCATTACTCTCATTATTATAAATCATAAATAAATATTGGCATGAAATTTAGTTTTAAGCTAAAGGAGAAAAACAAAATGAGATTTAAAGTCTAGGCATATTTCTCATAGGAGATTACTATTTTCTCTTCGACTTCCTCCTTACTAGGTAAATTCAGAGGTTGTAGATCGCATCCGCAGGAATGCTCTTGCCAGCTGCTTTTTGTGTATACTTTATACAGTCAAGTGTCCGAGGTAGGCAGGGCGATTGTTTCGCAAACCTGCTGCATTCTTTATTTTTTATCTCGTCCACCAAAGTCATGAACTCTAATGAAAAGATATTTTAATTCATCCCACAATTAACAATGGTAAATAAAAGGAATTATTAATCCGATACTAAACTGTTTGAGGCTCAGATACGACTGTGTGCAATAAATTAGCCCTCTCCTATGAGATTAGTTTTTTTTTTTTTTTTCATCTCGTACACTGCGGTCAATCAAGTTGGCCTTGGATAAGTTTGTTTAATTGTCAAAATCTTGGTCAGAATAATTTTTTAACAAGTTCGAAATCATTCCAATAAAATACTATATTTCACAAGTGTCTAGGCCTACACTCACTAGCAAAGGAAAATATCATGTCAGATACAGTATACACAAAAGCCAGAGTATACACAGAAGCCAGAGCCTAGGGCCGGTCCCTTTGTTTGGTGGTCTACTTAAAATGCATCCAAATCTTCATAAAATATTATTATAGACGATGTAGGCACAAGTAATTTTGCGGGAATCTGCTGGAGGTGCCAGGTAGACTTAAAGTTCTATTCTATATTGTTGGGCCTGGCCTAGCTAGGCCTAGGCCTTGTAGTACGGGAAATTCCCAGTGAGAATTCAGTTGACAGTAGGAATTTCCCTCAGAGTAAAGTGCATTGCTGGTGCCACACTGGTTCGCGGCCGAAACGATGGCATTCGTTCAATTATTTTAGGCTTAGGGCCTAGGTATAGGGCCTAATACATGCTTACCTTATAAGAGTCGGTCACCAGTAAAATATTATCAACACATTCCATTTTGTTAATTTAGAGGCCTACCCTCGCCAGTATTACCCAGCTTTATGTACAGTACCTAGCGACGATTCTACTAATAAGAGGTCTTGGCTACAAAAACAACAGAACTTGTTTGAGCATGCCCATGATCGAACACACAATCAAAATCGTGAATCGAAAAGCGTATGATGGCGTCAGTTCAGTTCAGTTCATTTCATTTCATTTCATTTATTTATTCGACCAATACACATTTACAAAAGGTACAGTACAACAAAAATTATGGTCAGGGGCAGCTTAAGCAAAATTTTACTATAACTCATTGAGAGTCAGCTGCCCCATTAATAAATATAAACATAAAAGGCATTTAAATACAATACAATAAATAACAGAAATAGGCCTATCATAATTTTAAAAAAATAAAAAAATAAATTAAAAAATTGCTCTTACTTAGTATGTAATAACTGATATATAATTTATATAATGAGAAAATTACCGAAATTATCTTATTACAGATAAGTTTAGTATTAATGAAGAAAAAAAAAAAAGTAGGTTCATATAAACTTAATGGTATATTAATTCAATAAATTTCAACGGTGTAGATACAATAATTAAAAGAGTAAAAAGAAGAATTTAGAAATCTTGGTCAGAAAAATAGTTATGAATGTCCATGAGAGAGTTGGTAAGAGTTTTAAGTACTATTGAGTTCCTCACATCAGCAGGGAGTTTGGTCCACACACGAGGAAATAGATCAGTTTTATTTGGCTCTCGCTGTTTAAACAGTGGCACACACAAAAATGTGGTGCGTCCATAAAACATACAAATTACAACAAGTTGAGAAAAATACAATCAAAAATAATACAAAACTATCGGTGAGAAGAGAAATACATAGCTAACTCGATTACAGATTAACTAGGACAACAAAAATAATAAAATCAATAATAATGAAAATGAATATAATAATAAAAATAATAATAATAATAATATAATAATAATAATAAAAATAGTAATATCATACTGTAATATTAATTTAAAAGATCAATTACAAGCAAACACAAAGTGAGATGTATTGTACAAGGAGTAACCATGAAATATGAAATCAAATGGGATTTTGGGATACCATTTTGGCATTTACCATCAGTTTTATTGGTTTTAATTTTGTTAACATTACAAACTACAAATTAATAATTAGTTGAGAAAAGAAAAAAGAAAAGAGAAAAAAAATAAGGTAAATAAAGGAGGAACATACATGTGTTTCAAAGGAAACATGTTGTTTGATCCATTATAGAGGGGGGTACAAACCGGGTTACTTCATTGTATTGTATACATATTTTTTCTAAGTGTCCAAGCGGTAATGAGGTATTTTTTACAGTAATGATCAAAAATTTTGTCTAAATAATCAATATTCATCTCTGTTAAACTGTCTAAAAACAAATGATGTTTATATTCCATAGAGCCTTTTTCAAAGTCATCCCAAACTGTTGGAGATCCCAGTAAATCAATTCATTTTTTATTTCTTCAAATAGGTTATCTCTGATTGTTTGAAGTCCATTAAATTCGAATATAAAGTGGTCGACTGTTTCTATTTTATCGTCATTGCATATTTTGCATATGCCAGTATTTTCATGTGACCATGATTGTTTTCTACCTCCGAGTTCCAATGAATTAGACTGTTCCTTAAATTTTAGATTTACATCAGTAAAATTAGTTTGATCAAGTACCGGTAAATAATGTTCGAAGTCTGGTACTCCTTCGTATTTTATATATTCTTTAAGGGATGACTTTGATTTTGCCCTTTCATACCATTCTTTAGCGTCATTCTTTTTGTTCTTAATTCTAAATAGCTTTAACCAGTTACGATTCTCAGGTTCTGTATATAAACATCCAATAGATTATATTTTTGTAATATACTTTTGATCGTATATGGCCATTTCCATTTCATAGTATCTTGTACTTGTAAGATGGCTTTAAACAATAGTTTCGGCCATCTATCCTCATTCATGCATTTTAATCTATTAAAATACGATAACCTAAAGTTGTTCTGAATGGACTGAATAGATTGCCAACCTAGGTTGCCATATAAGGCTTCTTTTGCCACATTTCAGGGTTTGAGAAGTATTCTGGCCATCTGGTATTGTAAATTTTCTAATTTTTCCATATGGGTTTTACTGTTGCAAAGCCACACCGAACACGCGTAATTTATAGTTGGCAATCCGATAGCATTCCATAATAATTTTCCATAGAAAATCCTATTGAAGTTATCTTGTTCATTAATGATAGATTTAATATACGCAATGATTCTATTTCCTTTTTTAAATACTTCGTCAATGTGGTGCGTGTCGGTCAATGAACGAGAGATAGTTACTCCTAAATATTTATAGCAATTTGTTTCTGAAATATAGTCATTTCCAAGTTTCCATTTTTTAATTTGGTTTACTCTTTGTCCTGTGATAAGGACATTTGATTTATCAATGTTAAAACACAACTTAAATTTGTCGGAGGAATCACTTGCTGCTCTGAGTAACATTTTCAAATCATTTTCAAGTACCACATCGTCAGCCCAAAAAAGGCTACCAATTTTTACGTCATAAATGCATACGCCAAGATTTCTCTCTATAATGATTTTGTTCAATTCGTTTATAAAAATTGAAAAAAAAGGACTGGTGATAGAGAGCAACCTTGCTTAACACCTTCAGTAACAAAGAATTTTTCAGATTCAAGGTCATTGAATGATACCTTACATTTTACATCAGTAGACCTTTGATAATATTTAACAAGCTACCCTTAATAACAATATGTTTGATTGAGTATATAAGTCCATGTCCATCTCTCCAGACTGTGTCAAAAGCTTTTTTGAAGTCTAAGAAGGCCAGGTGGGTTTTTTTGCCTTCTGCTTGACGGGTAGCTATTATACTTTTCAACACAAATATGTGATCATTGCAACGTCTATTCTTTCTAAAACCACCTTGCACCTCTGTTAAAAGATCATAGTCTTCAATAAATTTTGACACAGTCTGGGAGATGATTCTATTATAAACCTTAGACACGTATGAATTTAATGTGATCTCTCTATAATTGTTCAGGTCTCTTTGATCACCTTTCTTGAAAATTGGTATTATTGTTCCTACATTCCATTCTTCAGGTATTTTTTCCAAGTCAGAAAATCTTTTAAATAGATTATACATTGATATTATCATAATATCCCCTCCATTTTTAATAATGTCATTCGTTATTGAATCAATACCTGGACTTTTATTGTTTTTACACTGGGATACAGCGTCTAATACAACGTCATAAGTTAGAGATAACTTGTCTAAGGTAGGTTTATCATTATCAAAGTGTTTTTTGTTTTGTTATTTCTGTAATCAATGCAGGAAATAAATAAATTTAAAAAAAACCATAGTGCTCTGATTATGATATTTGGCATTGTTTTGCCTATGCATTTATAAATTAAGTATTAAGCACAAACTCCTGTAGACCAAACCCATTCGTTACGATTTTTCTTCGTTGTGGTCAGGTGTGATCCAACGTCTGAAAATGGAGGGGGGGGGGGTGGGGGACGCGCGAAAGGGCCGATCTAGACAACTAGTAACTGTAGGCCTATGTATAGATAGGGTCCGGCCCCCCCCCCCGCGAAATTTCTAAAGAGTTATGCTTAAAATAAGCTGCTCCCAACAATTTTTTTCTGCTGTAGGGCCTACTGTTAGGCCTACAGTATTTGGTCGAAATAACTAAAATTAAATAACTTTACTAAACAAATACTGTATTATAGAATTTATAGGGCCTACTCTTTGAACTAAACCATGACACTCATCATCAAAAAAACCAAAACGGCAATTAATAAGTCAAAAAGACAATGACCAAAACGGCATCACTTTTAGACCAGAACGGCAATAGACCAAAACGGCCGCAAGTTAAAACGGCAAGGCAGGGGTGGCGCCAGGACCTGCCCGACGGAGGGGCTAAAGGCCCCGACGGGGAGGGGGGGCTAGTGGAGCGAATCGAGTGTCACTTGGCTGGGGGCCGCCTAGGGCCCCCGGTGGGGGTCCAGGAATCCACGGATATTTGATGGATTATGGCGAATTTTTATTACGTATTTGATAGGCATCGAGTTACTATAATATGACTTCATGTAGGCTATGTTTTAATGTTGACATCAGCTTCCAAAACCAAAACATTTTGAATAAAGCAAGAAACAAAGTGTATGCAACGTAACCATCTAATTTATTTTCAAATCCTCATTCTTGAAAGTGAAATTCTATATTTTGGAAATTTTACATGAAATCTGTCAACCACGTTGTCATGGTCTAGGTTGCTTCACCTATCACGATGTATTCCAACCATCATGAGGCTATCTAAATGAGCATTTGTCAAAACAGAACGCAAATTATTTTTAATTAGTCTCATTGAATTATTATTATTATTATTATTATT
>NW_022710586.1:0-19159 GCF_011630105.1 Anneissia japonica | reverse complement strand
ACTCTGCATTGCTGCGCCATCTTGTCAGCACTCTAGTTCATAACATAACATAACATAACTTTATTGAACATACACTTTTAAATCAGTGGCACACGTTCTTAAGAGACGGTGCGTTCACACATTTACAATACAAAATGAAAAATATACAAAAATAAAGGAAATCAAAACAGCATATAAAACTTGATTTAAAAAAAAAGAAAGACGATTAAGAAAATAAATATAAAGATAAGGTAATTTAAGTATTAAATGAATAATGTCACAGCCAATACTTAAATTGAAATGGAGTGTTAATTCTAGACTACTACAGTATTATTAAATCTATCAATTGACATTATAATTCATGATACACTTAATATTATATTAATTTTAATATAATATTGTTTAATAGCTCTATGGAGAAAAAGTAATCCGCTTTGGAAGAGGGCGTCCTATCTGTTGCCATGGATCTGAGATGGTTCCTGTTCTGCTGTTCACAGGATTGATACCCTAATGGTAAAGTCGAGCGGTCAAGGGTCAAAAGTTTCCAATTTAGCAAGAGGGCGCCATTCATGCCTTATTACAGAATTTGCACGCGTAAATCGCGGAGAACGCTATCTTGTGTTTATAAGATCTTTGGTTAAACGCAGACGCGACGGTGTGCGTCGGGGGCAGTCGCGTCGTAGAATATTAAACATGTTTATATTTCTCAAGACTGTCTCCGACGATAAATCGGGTCGGGCTGCGTCGGCCGACGCTGTCTGAGTTGGCCTTTATAGTTGTTGTTATAAAAATATATACTGTAAATCGCCTAAAATTGCAGAGACAAAAAATATAATAAAAAAAAAAACGAAGAAAAAAGTATATGCACTTGTATTTACGACGTTGTATTATAATAATCAATAGAAAATGATCCATTTATAAGTAACGTACACAGCACTTGATGATGGTGAAGTCGTTGTTGTACCATAAACGGACCCGCTTGCATGATGTTTTCAGTTGACCATAAACAGTAGACAACACAGTTAATAACTGAATAACCGAATCAACAATAGTTTGCTTAAAACGCCATTTTTTAAATTAAAAGTTTATTGAAAGTAACGTTCCATGGGCGTTATCTTAAAAAGACCCTGAAGATTTCGCACCTTATTCATGAACTTCAAGGTGCTATTAACTCGTATTTACCTCGGTTTGATGGTTTTATTTTCACTGCTGTTACTAATATAAAAACATTAAAAAGTACAACTCAAATAAAATTAACAGACCATTCTGATTCAATATATATTTTGGTAAATCATCAGTTCAGTTTATTTCTCATCATCAAAACATTGTACAAAATAGATAAAATTCGCACAAGGCAGGACAAAAATAATATAACAATAAAAGATAAGGATGGTCATATATGAAAGTTTTCGTTAAGAAGTAATAATTCGAAAAATACCGGTATGTGATTTAAGATGATTTTAACTACTTGCCCGCGATTTGAAACCAGTGTCAGTATAATCTTAGGTAAGCATGTGGTTAACATAACCAATAATTTAGTCCAATGAAATTGACCCTACCCGGGCGTCACTACAGCGTCCTCACCGATCTCTAACGTGACGTTGTTAGGTGGGTGTTTTATAGATTATTGGGAATGGTAATATCACCGAAAAAATAGTGACAGTTGAATGACTAACAAAGACAACTGAAGACAATAGTTTGTCATTAGAAGTTATTTAGTATAACTTTATTCGAAAAAATAATCTCAAAATAGTTTTCAGTGACGTCGTACGGTATGATGTGCAATTTTTACCAATTAAGCCCTTAGTAAAAAATATTTGAGCCATGTAGACCTTGCAAATCAACCCAGAAACCCGGTTGTTGATTGATTATTGGTAGCGTCCCTTCGCTGCCAAAAATAGTTTTTTGGCAGTTGCGTCCCCGGTGACATCGTGAGGGCATGGTGAAGGTTGGTTACGATTCGGTGGAACATCGATTGAGTATTTTCATTCATCTGGCCATGTAAGCCAGTGGTGTGTCTAGATGTCTTGAAATGGGGGAGTGATGGGGCGCGAAGTTGAAGTGGGGGAGGTGCTCGATGATCAGTTGAGAGGGGCGCGAATTCGCAAAATAAAGGTGATTTTTAACTAATTTTCGGGGAGGGGGAGTAGATACGCCACTGATGTAAGTACAGATTTGCGCTTATATTTTACACATTTTTATAGCTTATGGTGATAATTTAGACAAAGACCCTGCAAGTCTACCCATGGAGTTATAATTATTTTGAGTCTACCCATACACTTAAATTAGTGTAGAAAACTAGATGACGTCGGTACGATGTTTCTTTAAAAAAATAACAAATACAATGAATATTCTCAGAAGTCTAAAATGCACGGAACTATAATTAGTATTTCATCATATACAAATTGTAAATAGGAAGAAAGTATTATCGTGCATGATAAGAAGGTAAAACGTTCCCAACGTCAACACAATGAGAGAGTTACGGTACGTAGCGTCTCGATTATCGTGTGCATGTGTGTGATTGAAGATAATTTCGTACGTGCCGTCTTGATCCAAATTAATGAAAAGTGTACAACGATAAATACGGTGAAAATGAGGCTAAATTTTCATAGAAATAAAAAACGCGAAAGAATCACAACATTAATAATAATAATAATAATAATAATAATAATAATAATAATAATAATAATAATAATAATAATAATAATATTAATAATAATAATAATAGTATAATACAAATTCAATAATAAGATTGGAGGAATTACAATATAAAAGCATTAAACATTTAAATAATTAAAACTTTAAAATACAGACAAAATGATGCTAAACAATGCCATAAAAGTGAAAAAAGCGCGAAAGAAAAAAAAAACACTTAATAATAGTAAAAATAATAATAATAATAATAGTAATAATAATAATAGGCCTAATAATAATAATAATAGTAAAAATAATAATAATAATAATAATAATAATAATAATAATAATAATAATAATAATAATAATAATAATAATAATAATAATAATAACAACAGCAACAATAATAATAATAACAGCAACAATAAAACATACAGTGGCGGATCTGGGGAAGGGGGGTGGTGGCTAGCCACCCCAATGGTCACTCGTCTTGTGTGCTTCTCGTGCACTCTAGTAAAACATACACTTTCTTCTTTTTTAAGCTGAAAAGTGCGCAATTCTATTATAGTTTTAACTTGTTAGCGGCCATCTTGGTAGTCGGAGTTGCCAAGACTGTAATTCAAACATGGAGTAATTATCAAAAAGTACTACAAACCTTTCATAACCTTAGTAATCAGAGCATTTTTTTTTTTTTGCATTTAAAACAAACAATTACTGTACAAGAATACGGCGACGATAAATTCGCCCTTGTATAGTTCGCACTAAATGCATCCGCTCGAACTGGCATCCGCTCGAACTGACATGCGCTCGAATTGACTGGCCTTCCGAAAGATGCTTACTGCACCCGACGACTTTCTCACGCTAAATTAACCAATCACCATTTTGCTTTGAACTATACTTTCCCATCATGCATTTGGCACGCTACTGTATCTAGGCAACAAAGAAAACATTACGCGTCGAAAACAAATAAACCAGCTTTTGTTGTATCTTGAAAACCGTTTCTTCATTCATTCATCGACGATATCACCGACGACGAAACCAGGGATCTGATTAGTAACTCAACCTTTCTCAAAATAATTTTGCCATACAACAGGTATGTTTTACCCTATACTATAAAAAGGAAATGCCTAAAAATACGGCCGAGGAGGAGTCCGGTCTAGGCCTAGTTTGGCTTGGGCCTAGGCGGCAGGCCCAGTCTAGGCACCCAGAGGAGTAGCCTAGGCTGGGCCTCTTTCTCTAGGCCTAGGTCGGGGCCTACCTAATAATAGTGGTAGCTGCTGTACTCTGCCGTAGTAGTAATTGATTTTAATAATAACCATATAGGACTAGGCTGCTGATCTGATTAATGTGAATTTCAATTTCATTTGTGATGATATTTCTTCTTGTCAATTTTAATTTTATTTTTATTTATTGTTTAAAATTTTATTGTATTGTACAGGCTACAGCATTATAAAAAAAATAGTATTAGTAATTAATAGATAGATGTAGTAGGCCCTAGGCATATTGGCTTATTTTTTTTTTCATTTAATTTCAATCTGGTTTTAAATTTTCCTGGGTAAATGAAAACATAAATAAATCCTGATATTACAACTTAAAGCTTACTGTACTCCTGAAAACGATTGAAGTAACTCAACCAAGTAAAACATCAAGACATTCTCAACCAACAATCTTTTCAGAACTATCTACGTGGTGTACCAGAAGCATTAGTATTATAAACTTAAAACTTTCTTTAAATTTAAATATACTGTGGGTCTACTTTAAAAATTGAATGTAGGCATAGGCCTAGTCATCTGCATTATTGAATAAAATATACAGATGAAACTTCTTTATTTCAGATACTCACAACTCAGTTTATATCTATAATGCTAACTTTGACCTATGAATTCCCATTGCAATACCTTGTGCTATAATTATGTGTGTGCTGTTCACCGATTTGTGGTTTTTTTTTTGTACTAACCTCTGTGTTATTTTTGTATTTATATTTATATTCATTACATGTATAAGCATCAAGAAAAAGAATTTTACTTGTGAATTTTTTAAATAAGTGACAATAAAAGTATCTTGTATCTTGTACTAGTATAACATTTAAAATGAGTGCAAGTGTTGACGCACCACAGCCAAAGTCAATCAGGAGGCCTAAGACGTGGTCAGATGAGGTGGAAGAGGCCTATAGATTTCAACTTGCTGGCTATAGAGATGAAACTGAATACTTATCTACTCAGAGAGAAGTAAGTACAAACTGAATACTTATTTTGATAAGTTGATTCAGGTAGCGAAAGTATTGATACTTTGAGCTTTACAGCATTGGCAAATAATTGAAAGGGATAGGAGTTTGCTGTATGAGAAGCTCAAGAAATAAAATTGGTTGTCCCGTAAGGACCAGCTTGATCTTATTTTAATGTCATTCTTATTCTGATGTTTTATAATGTTAATTTTTGTGATAGTGTTGCTGTTTTTGATAATCTTGTTAAAGTTTCTATATACCTGCATCTTTGTTTTCCCAGATTACTAGGTGGCCGCATAATGGTTACATTAAGAAGCTGACACGTAAAGATGGGTATTTCTACTACTACAACAAAACGAGAGAGTGCGAAGAGAAAGATGTTCATAAAACAAAATTATATGAATACTAAGCATGGACTTACTGTTATTTCATATCTGTGATTACTTTCGATATTGGTTATTGATTTATCTATTTTATTGCTGGATAATACAAAAAAAAACAACACTATTTGGAATTAAGCCTAATAACCACAAACTCACTACAGTCAAAACATTACTGCCAAGTTAACAAAGAAGTCATAAAAAATATGTTACACTGAATGAGGAAGGATCTGCTTGCGTGGACACATAGTTTACTTTCTTTTAATTCAACAGGACTTTCTCTGATCTGATGCTGTGGTTTGTGAATCTCAATAAAACCCTTTTGGTATTACAGAATTATGCATTCACATAGACTCACCATGGTAAGAGCAAAAGTGTGTGGTACTGTATCCTCAGTTATAATAACCTATTGAATCTACCAGGTGCCCAGTGTTGTATAGTAATTTCATACTCAACTTTCTTTTTAAAATCGTTTAAGGTCATTATTATAGGTTAATACTGTACATAAAATTTGTAAATACCAAGGATAATGCAATGTTGTTTTTGTTTAGATGCCTAAAAATACCATTGATTTCTCTTATCTTAATAAATTAAAAAAATTGTTTCCATACATTTTTCCTGGTTTTTATTTACTGTACAATGTTTGAAATTTTCACTTTGCATCCTCTATCAAACAGTTACAGTACTATTGTAATCCAGGTGGACGTACGTACGTGTGAGTGGACGTACCCTTTAAACTGTTCTCCAAATTCTTGAAATTTTGTACATTTGACGTTTCAAATTGTGACTCTACTTTCTTATTACTGATCAGTGTTTTAACTTGGAGTTTCGTTAAGTCTGCTCATTTTCATCTTATTTTGAAATTTTAACGTTTGATACCTACGAATTTTTAAGCCACGTCATACCAGTCCTCAGCCTAACCAAGGCGAATCCGTCACTGGACAGATCAACTCTGCAACGGTTACTGGACATAGAACTGACCAGCACTTAACTAGGCCTAGCTCATGCAACAAATGTATTTGCCGTAAGATCATCCCAAAGCAATATCAATTTTAACAGAACTGAACTTTACTGGTTTAAATAACTGATATTTTCATTCGAGTTTTATTGATATTTCAAAATCTTATCCAGATTTTCATTTTCATTGCCTACTCTACTTGGCGCGATTTTTTCAACCGGCTGATCAAAGCACTATTATGTTGTTGTTCACCGTTGCTTAGCGCCGAGTTTACCATTAGATTCCTGAGGGCGTGACACAAAGATCTGATCTAAATTGTTGAACATCGTTGAAAATGAAACTTTATATCCTATTAGCACACCTACTTTGCATTGTCATTAGATTTGCTTCAATAACGCAACCAATCGTTTATGACAAAATTTCACCTGAAATCAATTATTTTGCTGAAAATTGGATTTCGCAAGTAAATACTGGTATCGATAACCTAGACTTACATTCTCCATTACTCAGATTATTTGCATCATCCCGATCATGTCGATTTCTGATTCAACGAACAAATTTATTCCTCCTCATTATTCTCGCTGGTGATGTATCCACTAACCCAGGACCAACAAGGAATCCATGCGCTGTTTGCTCTAAAGCCGTCGCCAAAAATCATAGAGCCATATATTATGACTCATGCAAAATGAAATGTCATATAAAATGTGGAAGAATTTCCCCCAACGTATTCAAACAATATCAAAACTGCCGTCCTGCATCTTGGATTTGTCCCTTTTGCCTCCTCCAAGAGCTACCTGGTGATGTTAATATATCCCCTGATCCGGGTAAAATTAACAATTATTGGGATAAACTGCCGTTTCCATTTGGTTTCTCTAACGACGATCTTTCTACCACTGATACCACTGGAGATACTACACTTGAAGGTATGGAGGATTACGATTTTACTGCATTCAACTCCAAGGGTCTACACCATATCCATATTAATATAAGATCTTTGCCCCCAAAGATTGAAGAACTTCGGTTTCTGGCTACTAAAACAAATGCAACCACTATCTCTGTGACTGAAACTTGGTTGGATCATTCCGTTACTGACAACGAGATTCATATAGATGGATACAATCTCTTCAGAAAAGATCGCAATCGCGAAGGTGGCGGAGTGTGTATATACACACACATCAACAGAGCTGTCACACGACGGGAGGACTTGGAAGTCGATGACATGGAAACAGTATGGGTTGACGTTCTCTTACCGAGATCAAAACCTATTACAGTGGGCACATGCTATCGACCCCCGAAAAGCAACCCAAAATTATTTATTGAACATTTAGAAAACTCGACTAATATGGTATGTTCTACAAATGAACTAATCATTCTTGGTGATATGAACATTAACACTATGAAAGACAGCTATCTTACACGATTTTATAAATCTTTTATTTCTAACAATGGTCTGTTATCAATTATCAATGAGGTGACTAGAATTTCTAAAAATTCTATATCTTGCATAGAACATATTTTATGCAAAAGTAATTTTAAAGTTAGACAATCAGGTATATTTCAAATCGGAATTAGTGACCACTTTATGGTATATTGTACAAGGAAAAAAGCTGTAGAGTCTATCAATTTCCATAACACAGTACACATTAGATCTTTGAAAAAATACGATGTTAAGTTATACATAAGTAAGCTACAAGACATTGATTGGTCCTCCAGAATTTATAACTGTTGTGAAGTTAACATCGCATGGTCTAATTTAAAAAAAATTCTTATTGATATTGTCGATACTATAGCACCTCAGAAGCAAATAAGACTAAAACATAAATCACAGTCTTGGTTAAATTCTGATATTTTAATGAACATCAAATTAAGAGATACTTTACTAAAAAAAAATCGCTCAATTCGATTTCAAAAAACAGGTTTAAATTAAGCCATGTTTCTGAAGAATTTATTAGAAAACAGATTAATGCACTTGATCATAACAAGAGCACGGGTCTTGACAATATCCCGACAAGATTCCTTAAGGATGGAGTAGACGTACTGGTAGGTCCCATTACTCATATTATTAATCTCTCTATAACCACCAATACTGTTCCGGACAACTTGAAACTTGCAAAGATCTCACCACTTTTTAAAAAGGGAAACTGAACTAATCCGGAAAACTATCGACCAATCAGTATCCTCTCCTCCATCTCCAAAATTCTTGAACGGGCTATTGCCACCCAACTTGAAAAATACCTTGCCGATAACAATATTTTATTCAAATTTCAGTCTGGTTTTAGACAGGCCCACTCTACAGAGACATGCCTGATCAATCTAATCGACGACCTGAAATCCAACATCACTAATGGCCTTTACACTGGAATGATCCTGATTGATCTACAAAAGGCCTTCGATACTGTCGACCACGAAATCCTTCTCGAAAAACTCGACTGTATGGGAATTGACTGTGTCAAATGGTTCAGGTCGTATCTATCCGATAGATCTCAGGTAGTCTCTCTGGAGGGCGCTTTTAGTGAACAGCGTTACATTACATACGGCGTGCCTCAAGGAAGTATCCTTGGACCGCTTTTGTTCTTATGCTTCATTAATGATATGGAAATTTGTATTGATAATGACTGTAAACTGTTGCTATACGCAGACGACAGTGCTATTTTATACGCCCACCATGACCCTGATTATATTACAAGAAAACTGAGCAAGGTCCTTGACCAATGCCAACAATGGCTAATCAACAACAAATTATCAATAAATACTAAAAAAACTGAATTTATTATTTTTGCCACTAAAACGAAACTTAAAAAAGTTAATTCATTCCAAATATCGATAAATGGCTTCACTGTTAAAGGAAGTAATTATGTTAAATATTTAGGAGTTAATATTGATAATGCAGTTAGCTGTAACTTAATTGCAAATGATATAGTCAACTCGCGACTTTCTTTTCTTTACAGACAGAAAGCCTGCCTCAATTTCAAATGTCGTAAACTTTTAACTTCTGCCCTAATTTCTTGCCTTTTTGACTATTCTGCGTGTGCTTGGTAACTCTCTTAAACTGAGACTCCAGACTACGCAAAATAAAGTTGCGAGATTTGTTTTAAATTTTGGCCCAAGGTCCCATATTGGTCATCAAGAGCTTGCCAGTCTGGGATACCTGAATATTACATCCCGTGTCAAATATCTTAAACTCAATCATATTCATAACATCTACCACAACAAATGTCCAGATTATGTACCTAAATTTTAACCCAATTTCAAGCCAACACCGATACAACACCAGAAACAGGATATATAACTTTGTTGTTCCAAAAACAAAAGGTGCTAATCACACTTCATTTTTTGCAACTGGTATCCGAGACTGGAATGCTCTACCCAATTATCTTAAAGAAATTACTGACCACAGGATGTTTAAGAGAAAGCTTAAAGAATTTTTACTTACTGATTTTTAATGTTTCATGTTTTTATCCTTTACTATATGCAGTTTTTATATTTACTCAATTAGTAATTTTACTTTTTTTAATTTTTAATTTTAAATTGGCCTATGTTCCTATTTTATATATTTTACTATATATTCTAAACCTTGCCAGATCACTATCTGTAAATATTCGCTCTTGTGCAATAATTACCCTGGCTTCTGGACCCCATTGGAAATAAGTCTGGTGTACAATCACTAGACTTAATGGGTTATCCAGGCATTCAATTATTATTCATCTCCTTTTTTATGTTCGTTCTCAAAATGTTATTGTTATGTGTGTGATATTGAATGCAAAATAAATCAAATCAAATCAAATTCTTTGAACAAAGATTGGCAACAGTAGAAAAGTTGGTATTGCTCACCAGCACCCTGACTGTTTGGCTCTAATAGTTGGAAGGTTGTTTGATATCACCCATCGGCACCTTAGCAGTTTGGCTCCAATAGGAACGTTGGTACGTTGGTATTGCCCACCAGCACGCTGACTGTTTGCCTTTTGTAGGAACATTGTTGGATATTGCCCATCAGCACCCTGACCGTTTGGCTCCAGTAGGAACATTAGTTGGTATTGCACACCAACACCCAGACTGTTTTGCCTCAAGTGGAAACGTTGGTGGATATTGCCCACCAGGACCCAGACCATTTGGCTACAATAGGAACGTTGGTGAATATTGCCCACCAGCACCCTGACAAATTGGCTATAGTAGGAACGTTGGTCGGTATTGCCCATCATCACCTTCACCGTTTGCCTTCCCGCATTATCTTCCATTAATGGACAAACTTCAATGTGAACCTTGTGTCCAACTAGCCTAATATGATTTGCAACCAGTGCACAATTGTTTGGATGTGTGGCTTTCTTTTTAATTCATTAATTAAAAAAATTTAATATTTTTAATGATTTAGTTAAAATAAAGTTTTTGCATTATATTTTGCGTAACCCAGGATGGGATATCCCTCCGGGTCAGAGGGAACCTGAAACTCATCAAGGGTAAAGGCGTTCACTTCCCTATTTAGACCACACTTTGCCTAATGTAACGCAATTACTCTCTTTTAACGTTAGTTTCATCTGAATTTTATACTCAAACTGTCATCAGTTGCTATAGTGAAATGATCAGTATATCTGTGCGCGTACTATATTTAACTGTTGTTGAACGGAAATAAAGATCTGTTACATGGTATGCAATTCCAATCAATGTATCTAGAACAATAATGAGCATGTACAGGATTCTTGCATACATCACACCCAATTATAAAATGACTATTGTCTATAGTTTTATTACATATTTCGCAGATCATTTAGTACAAGAAAAAAAAGACAGTATAAATATTAATCTTAGTTCACATGCAACAGTTTTGTATTCACATATATATTCACAAGCTAAAAAATAATCCATTTAAGGGAAGTAACATTCATTAGCAAAGTTAGGGCCAAAAGGAAAACACAGAGATAAGCTTCTTGGAAAAATATGCAACATGGACAATGTTGAATTTGCAACTTGTTATCCTCCAATGTTCAAGTGGTAATTGGAAAATTTTAAAATACTGTAATCTCATTATTCCTACTAGAAGAGCATATAAAATTAAGCAGGAGCCTAACATTATTAATATTTTGATCATATTATTTTGATCGTAAGTTAATGAATCCAAACCATTGAATTATTAATGTTCTTGTATCTTGTTCATTTTTTATGTTCATTGTGTGAAACAATAAAACTGAAAACTGAATATTATACTGTAATTTCACTTGAAAGCAAATAATTTTGTCTACAGACGAAGCAATTCAAATATTGAAATTTATTTTAATATTTTGTTAGCATTTCATGGTAAAAAAGCAAAATGTATTAACAATAAGTACTTGTAAAATTAATGGTAGCATTTAATGTACAGTAATTTTCTGTATGTAAAATAATACAATTCCAAACAAAACCTGGTTTCTTCATCATTGAACTTGCCTGTCAAAAATTGGCCTACTGTATACCGCAAAATACAAATGACTAATAAAGTATTACACTGATTATAAAAATTCATCAGGATTATTTAATTGTTCATGATGTCAAACGTCGCTAGATAAAGTAAGTGTTTATCATTGGATTTTCATAAAGAAACATTTGATATAATATTACACTACTGTAATAATAATAATAATACACTAAAATAACAATGAAGCACATGTAACTATCAAATATAGCAAATGCTACTACACAGCTGTTTATAATACAGTACTTATAATACTGACTAATTTTAAACTATTTCTACTTTCTGTACATGTTTGGCATACATGTACCAAATAAATGAATTACTGTATTGTTTTATTTTACTTTTTTTGTTGATACAGCATCCCATACCCTGATAAAGTTGGATCCTTGTTTCTTTTTTTGTTGATACAGCATCCCATACCCTGATATAGTTGGATTCTTGTAGATAATTCTTTATACCCAACTAATCTCTCTATGTACAAAAATTTGTTGCAATGTAAATTGTGCATTTATCACTAAGATGTCTGCACAGTTAAGGCTGTTAACATGTTTGCTGCCATCGACGAGTATACTTGTCCCACTGGGTGCTGCTGAGGGCACTATGGACGACTATACTCATCAAAACCGGGGTAACATTCTAGTGTTTATTAATTTATTGTTATACATTGTAGAACCACAGACTTGACGGCTGATAATTCGGGGAATACTGTACAGTATACACCTAGATGATAATGTACAAATAACTTATGTATGTTTGTTGTGTTATGTTGCAGGAAGCACACTAGATTACACAAGTGTGGGTGCCCTCTGAACATATACAACACATGCAAAAAGCGGACTAGAAAGCTCGCACTTGGCAGAGGCAATAAAAAGTACTGTCCCATTGCCGGTGATGAGTTTACTTATCTCCCAATATTTTCTTGCCACTTTTTTAGACATGTCATTTTGATGATAAAATTATGACAATCAAATTTCAAAAAAGCATGTTTGTACATGTGTACTTGTTTTAGCACATGGGAAGGAACCTAAAAATATGGTCTGGCAGTTAACGTGTTAAGCAAAAGCTTTTAATGTAGAATTGGGATTACGGATTTTCTTTTTTTTTTTAAGATTAAAATGTAACATTTTATCTTAGGCCAGGTGCACATTGTATCAGCTAACATAATTTTATGGAGATATCAAATCAACAAGACTCAAGCAGGGAATCGTATTCTACAAAGATGTGACAAAAATACCACTGACAAACAGCAGACGCTATAGCGTTGTCAAGAGCAGAGACGGATTTTGTGTGCCCAGCTTCACACAACATGAGTTACATAGTATAAACCTAGCTTAAAATGCTAATTTCTAAATACATATTAATGGGAAATAGTTAAAATCATTTGTGTCTTACACAACATAAAAATATACAGTTACACCAGTGGTGGCTCCAGATATTTGCTGACTAGGTTTTAGACCACAATATTAGTGATTGCCAATCAAAATAACATTTTGAATAGGAAAATTAATATTTTTTGTGTAATAGCTCCAGACAACTGGGATCCAGGGCTCCTACTGGCATCACCACTGAGTATTTTAAAAAGAACCTACAGTATATTTACTTAATAAAAAACAGTTTAACTGTGTTTTACAAATGGAAATAAGTATACTTAACAATATACAGATCAAAATATTAATATAAAAGCTATAATAATTTCTTTTAAATAGTTAAACTATTCAAAATTGTATTTTACAAAACGTGAAACCATGTAAAATACAGTAGTATACCCTAAATATATAAGAATAAAAAGTGGTTAAAACCATCTGTTTTAATACACATGAAAATATGTCACATAAAACATTATTTTAAAAAGAAAACTAGTTAGTAAAAAGGAGTTTAACTGTGTTTTACACATGAAAGTATAAGATACTTAACAATATACAGATGAAAATAATATAGTTAAACTATTTAAAATTGGGTTTTACAAAACGTAATGTAAAATAGCATACCCCTAAATATATATCAAACGATTTAATTGAGTCTTACACAACATATAATATGTCACATAGCATATTATTTTAAAAAGAAACTATATTTAATTAGTAAAAAGTAGTTTAACTGTGTTTTACACATGAAAGTAAGTATACTTTACAATATACAAATGAAAATATTATAAAAAATCTATATTTAATTTTTAAAAACAGTTGAGCTATTTAAAATTGTGTTATACAATAAAGCCAAGTAAAATAGCATACACCTAGATATATATCAAAGAAAACTAGTTAAAACTATTTAACTGAGTCTTACACAACATGAAAATATGTCACATAGCATATTATTTAAAAAAAACACAACTATATTTAATTAGTAAAAAAACAAAACAGTTTAACTGTGTTTTACACATGGAAATAAGTATACTTAACAATATACAAATGAAAATAATATAAAATCTATATTTATTTTATTTAAATAGTTAAACTATTTAAAATTGTGTTTTACAAAATGTCAAAGCAAGTAAAATAGCATACCCCTAATTTTTTTTTCAAAGAAAAATAGTTAAAACCATTTAATTGAGTCTTACACAACATGAAAATATGTCAAATAGAAAATTATTTTAAAAAGAAATTGTATGTACTTAGTAAAAAAACAGTTTAACTGTGTTTTACACATGGAAATAGGTATACTTAATAATATAGAGATGAAAATATTAATATAAAAGAAGAATAAATAGAAGAACCATTTAATTTAGTCTTACACAACATGAAAATATGTCAAATAGAACATTATTTTAAAACGAAACTGTATTTACTTAGTCAAAAAAACAGTTTAACTGTGTTTTACACATGGAAATAAGTATACCTAATAATATAGAGATGAAAATATTAATATAAAATTATATTTAAAAAAATACTTATTTAAATTAATTAAAAATAATTAAACTAATTAAAATTTTGTTTTATACAACAAGAAACCAAGGACAATAGCACACACCAAACTTATAAATGTACAAATGAAAATACTGTACTAATTTTTAAATCTATAAATCAACTATGTGATTGCATCTTACAAAATATAAAAAAAAACATGTCACAATCACCTAACATATAATCACAGAATCCGGTGATATAATGTACAAATGAAAATATTTTAATCTAAATTCATGCACAGTATATTAAATAAAAGAAGAGTTAATTGTGTCTAACACAACATGAAAACAAGTCACACAGGCTACACCTTGTAGGTTTTAATGCACAAAATAAAATACTAATAATGTATTAAATAAAAAATAGTTTATAACTACAGTATTTGACTTACAAACAAGTCATGCACAAATGAATATATACATTTTAAAAATAACATAAATCAGCTTGTTTTAAATGTGATTTATAACTAGAAAACTATTAGCTAATAAAGCACAAATAGCTGACACACACACTGAGGAGGGGACTGGTGGGAATATGGAATGACCACTGTGGTGGGGAAAGATTAATAATAATAAGAACCTTCTACACATTGTCATCATACACAACAACCTGGGTAAAGACTTGTGAAAACAATGGCCTGTTTTGAGTACCTTCTCAATAGACCTTTTCAGAGAGTGAATCTAACTTGACAACCAACTAATCAGAACCAGATCGGGAATATGGGTGTGTCCTACAAACACATGTACGTGTCCTACAAACACATGTACTGTCCTACAAACGGAAATGTTCGCATATGTTTTCACTGTCGTTTTGTGGGACCTTAGCAACAATATCCAAGGGGCGTGGCTTAGCGGAATGGTTCATTGTATCCTTCAAAACAAACTGGGGAAGGGATTTGTCGGTACAATAGGAATGGCCTGTTAAGAACCTTCTAAAATGTGTCATACACAATGAAGTGGGGAAGGGATTTGCAGGTAAAATAAGAAACGGCCTATTTCGGAACATTCTAAAATGTTTAATACGCAACAAACTGTGGAAGGGATTTGCGGGCAAAGTAAGAAATGGCCTGTTTCAGACCATTCTAAAGTGTCATACACAATGAACTATGGAAAGGATTTGCAGGCAATATAAGAAATGGCCTGTTCAGAACCTTCTAAAGTGTCATAAACAATAATCTGCAACATATAAACACAACACAGAATAAGCAAAGAGCACTATAACTATACATAATGAATAAATATTATGTAACTTACATGCAAAATTAAAATTATATTATTTGTGAGAAGACCATGTTTGATTGAACACTATATTTCACAAACCTTCCTGTGAACCATCAAATGAAGCTTCAATCCAACCACTACACTATAAACTTTAATGGATTATTATTTTTCTCCTTTTTTATTTTGGTACTTGTTTACCTTTCGTTTAAATGTGGTTATCATTTTGTCTTTTACATTCTAATTTTCCTATATTTTGTTACTTTACATGGCTTTGAACGACCTTCAAGAAAAAAAACCACTTGGGTGAATAAAGTGTATCCGTGTAAAAAGACAGTGTATTATCATCATTATTATAGGCTTCATTTAGTGTTAATAATGAATTTGTTCACTGGTTTATTTATATAATAGTATACAAAAATACATAATTAAAAATTTCTCTACATTTTATAAAGCTCCATTTCATTATAGTGAACCAATTCTCTACACCTCTGGCAAATACATGCAGGAGATACCTAATCAATAGGCGCATCTGAGCAAAGGCCAGCGGGGAGAAGGGCACAGTCTTTGGGTCTAGTGGCCACATACAAAAATGAAAAATTTGAACCTTTAAAAGAAATTTAAACTCCACAGTGGTTATCTTAAAGAATCCTTCAATTTTTCCCAAAATGCAAGTTCTTCATCTGGATTATGTGGCCACTCGATGTACGTATTATCTTTAATGAATCTTCTAATAAGGCGATGCACCTTTAATTGATCGGTCAACAGCTGATCAGGAATTTTCTGTAAAAAGATCAAAATAATGACCTCCTTACGTTCCTTGAAAAGCCGTGACAACGCAAACTGTAGTTCGTATTTGCACCAGCCACTATCCAAAAATGCTTAAGTTCAATTTAAAACCCCCTGTTGGTTGGTAATGCCACACGAATTTTGCCTTTACAGTATACGAACTATCGGTCCTGTCTCTTATACACATCTAGATGTGTATAAGAGACAGCCTTGAAACAAACCGGATTCTGCTTCATGTAGTTGGTTTTTCCTCAGGATGAGAGTCTCCAGCTTGGTTAAATGATTGAAAGCAGCAGTCGAGATCTTGGATATGGAGTTGTAGGAAACATCAATTTGTACTAAGTTATGTAGTCCTTGAAAGGAGTCGTCATCAAGCTTTTTTATACGGTTGTGAGAGAGAACAATAACTTCTAAAGTTGAAGGTAGCCCCTTTGGTACTTCTTCCAATGAATGATGGCTACAGTTGAAATATTTGTGGTCCACCACCTTAGGACATGGTGTTGGGGTTGATGCACTAGAAAGCACAAGCTGTAGGATAAGGCACAAAATCCAAAGCGAAAGACCATTTGTTTCTGACATAGCTTGGATTGGTGGCTGACTTCAAATGCAATTTATCTGGTTCTTCTGCAAAGAGTAAAAATAAAAGAAATATTGCAACAAATTTAAAAAAAATGATTAACACAATGATAATGCACAGAAATATAACATAAATTTAATGGACTTAAAAACATTCCAAAAGGGTAGGCCTTTACCAATTTTCAGAGGTACTAAACAATTATGGTAAAAACACAACATGATAAATATTTAAAACACTTCCAATACGGTCATGTTTGATCACTCTGCTTCATTTCTAACATCTAATATCTAGTTTTTTTTGCAATGGTTTTCAATTTTGATATCTGATGATTTCTAGTGAACCCCCTCAAATTTTTGAACTCGGACTGAATGTCTGTTTTTAATTACCTAGCATTAAATCAAAATTTAGCACCTAATTCATTATTTGGTCACCCGTTTTTAAATTGTAGCCCTGCGATGCAAGCCTACATTCATAGAATATCTCAGCTTCAGAAGTTCGGAGATTTAAATTAAACGCAACTCCAGCAAACCATGACTTTACGATGGCACACATACGAATGGCAAACATCGATAAAAACCTGGCTGCCGTCTCAACTTTCACTGGCCTTTGGCTGAATGTTTGTAAGAAATGTACCAACCGTTAACGAAACCAGTCGCCATCTACCTAGAGTAAATGGTGCCATAAAACGAAGCTAAAGTTTTGCGACTTAATCCACCAAAGGCAGATAAAGTTTTGCGACTTAATCACCTGATTGTGGATTGTGTGGTTAGTAAATTCCATAGCCATACTGTCCATAGTGCACAGTAAACTATGTGCTGTTGGAGCATTTTGGGGAAATTGACTCTCCTTTTTTCCATCCCAAACAAAATATTATTAATAAATAACATGGTCCATCTCAGTTATCATAGCCAGTCACAATAGGCTAGGAAGTTTGTTTTCAACAGCAGACACACACTACAGAACGGAGTGCGTCAAAATGAGTGTTTGTTAATTTTTAGTGATAAAGAATCATGAAACGTCCTAGAATAACCATGGAGGTATTATTGAGAAGGAGATCACTCGGCAAAGCCATGCGCACGCAGCGCTATGCAAATGAACCAAGATCAAAGTTGCCGCAGCGCGTAAAGAACGTTTGCGCGATGCCTTTGAAGTCCCATGTGTTCCCCGCCATCAAATTTTCAGCGGGCATAGTTGACCAAAAAATTGAACATGACGAAATGGAGAGCACCTTCTTTTCTCAATGCGCACTACATACTGTCAATCATTATGGCTGCGCAATCTTTTCTATTTAGAAGCTGATACATTTATCTCTCATAAAATATCAAACATATTAATATTTTCCTCCAAGAAAAGTTTCGAATTTTTATGGAACATTTACATGACCTATAAAAGTATAGTATATTTCAACTTCAATTTTCATAAATTGGCCAAAATTCGCCAATTCTAATTTTAACAGATATTAATTAATAAATGATTAAGGATTATAATAAACTAAGTCATTTTAGGGTTAACGAGGGTTAACTATTCGAAAAATGAATCCAAAATCTGAGTATTTTTCAGTTTTACGCTGACTTAGCTTTATAGTCGAAATCTTTAGACAAAATTATAATGAACACAGAAGTAATTTTAACACTAGATTTGAACTTGTCACTGAGGACGAGTTAGGTGATCCGCCATACTTGGACCCTCACGAAGCACGCACGGTTCTGATTGAAAAGTATTATATGCTAAAACATGCTCTATTTAATGAGTAATTTTGAGAATTTTAAGGACTTACGAATGTGTACACATACGTCTTAACGTCCGTGCGCACGGTTGTATTAATACAGTGTCAGAAACCCAACACATGTAACCGAAACGTAATTTCCAGCTTCAGTATGTGCTGTGGGCGTAGAAATAAGCGTACGGCACGTAAATTTTGGAAAGTTTTGGAATATTCAAAATGACCTGAAACGTGCTTTAAATTATCTGAAAAGTGATACGAATACCTTACGACGTGCCTGACGACGGTAATGGCACATGAATTTAAACCTTGTCAAGTTTAATTTAAAACCC
>NW_022710585.1:75290-82166 GCF_011630105.1 Anneissia japonica | reverse complement strand
TTACTGTTTACTGTACCTTTCTTAATAGCTAAGCTGGATGGATTAACCTTTGACAAACGGACAGTGAAATTAAAGAAATCATCATTTATATTATTTATTCATTCGGGAAAGCAATCACAACGTCACAAAACGATACAAAGCACACGTTTACATAATATATAAATAGTATTAATTATCAAATAAAATGCGTAATAACGATAAGCCTAATCTAACCTTCTATAAGCCTAATCTAATACGCACATAAGATAATGTTTACTTTTATACGGCTTACCTATAGGCTTACCGCAATTGTTACTATATTTAGTGTACTGTTATAATTGATAATGGAAGTACTTTTGTTTTTGTTTTTGTTTTGTTTTAGCTGAATGAAACTTGGAGAAAAATGTACAGAAAAATTTAGTTATTCAAAAACAAATAAAACAATGGAATGGGAATTAAATATCTTCAACCAAGATGACAATCATTTTTTGAAATGTTTTTCATTGTGGTCCTGGGTATAACGAGAGAAAGATCAATATAATTTTATCAGCATTATCGTCATCATTATAACCTTCATCGTAATTATTATTAATATCATCATCATCATCATCACATCTGGAAAACCATCAATACGCAGATAAAAATAGGCCTATTCATTTTATTAGCAATATTTTAGTTACACAATTGCTTAGTAAGTTAATTAAAGAATGATAATGTTTTTATTACCGTAAATCTGGATGATTTGCTCCATGTATAGACGGTTAGTGAAATGGTAAATGAATAAATTATTTTTAAAATGAATATTAATATAAAAGTAGATTTACATTTATATATCGTGTACATGCCCATAGGTTTGGATAACACATCGGTACGGTAGCGATTTCCCACTTGGTACCTCGTTTTTTAGTAACAAAGAGGAATTTCTAAACAAATATCAGTAAACCTTTGCTTATACCGTCGACACTTGGACCACAATACTACTTTAATGATTATTATAACAGAGGTGGTGCCAGGATTTGCCAAAAATGTCCCCGACCGAGGGGGGTCACCTCCACAATGGGTACGTAGATGGACGTGATCGTATGACAACTTATTGGATTCAAATTCTAATTTAAACGATTTTTTTTGTCTACTAATATGTTAACAAATTATATTTTTTCTTTTTCTCGACAAAGTGTGTTTTCCTCCCAAACGGGAGGCCCGCTTTCAACGACAGGGGGCGTCCCCTTCTGCACGGCCTACAACTGAATAAAACCAATACACTGGCTCTTGTAAACTTATATAATACATAAGTTATTATGTTATTAAGTAATTAAGTATTATTAAGTTATTATACAAACACACAAAACAAAATAATCATAAATTTATTTTTATTTTTTTTTTAAATATAATTAAATACCTATTAAGACACGTATTAATGTCATCGAATAATTTGGCTGGTATAGTAGACCAATATGTACAACTATTCAAACTGTAATTATTGTGAGGCTGAGAACAATATTCTTAACTTTAAATTGTGAAATGGATATAGGCCTATACAAACACGCTTTAACAGTACCATATTGATTAAAAAGAAAAAAATAATATATTAATATTTCTATACAATAAACTATTAAAAAATAATATGTAAGCCTTATATCGAACACTTTTACAGGTACAATAGAAGAACAATAGCTAGTGCATACACGTTCAGTAATCATTGTTGAGGCTGGTGGTGATTTAGGCTATGTACGTTCAAACTGGTTCTTATTTGTGTTTTATAGAAAGGTCGTCTATAAAACGTTGATATTCCATTTTGTTTAAAAGCAGGTGGAGTTACCTGAGTATCTGAGTTGAATGAAACCGAAAGTAAAATGATTTGATTTATACAAACAATGATACAAAATAACAGCAACTAATACGAATTTAATCATTGATGGCGCACTTTGACCAAAAAGTGTTGGAATGTGTCATGGATTTCAATTACATTTAAAAAAAAAAATCATAATCATTAACAGCATCATTATCCTCATCATCATGGTAAGGGAAGCACTCCAGGTAGAACAAGTACATTTACCCCTTAAAAATATACATTCACATTCAGCCCATATAACATGTAGAGTAGCAATTTCCTACTAATTGGTGCTCACGTACCGTAATCATTACATAAACAAAAAATTATATCAATTATTATCAAAGTTATTTAAGGCTTAATTGTACTATAATTATTAGTGGCGTAATAACATGTTCAGACAATGGCAGCACTTTATATTATTATGTGCTTTTTCTCCATTAGAGTGTCCATAGTTATGGTTAACCGTCTTGAAGTTTGCCTCGACGAGTATACAGTACCTAAATTATATTACAGGTCCCACTGAATAGTAATATGTTATGATGGTTCTTACCTGTTATTTGTGAAAGAGCAGTAGGACGTACACCTGCACATCTTATGACTATTACAACACGGACGATATTGATCTTCTACTCCGTAAAAAAAAAAAAAATCTACACAAAATATAAATAAAACATTCAAACTAATGTCAACTTTTAAACTACTCTACAAAACTGTAATCAGTATTTTAGTAATAATATTATATAGTATGCCAATATCCACAATTATCTATCAAATACAGTAGGCTACATACTGATAACAGATACGTATTGTTGGTTCCTATCTGTGGAAGTGTTGTAGGAGGAATACTTGCACATCTAAAGTCTTGAAAACACGTGTATAATTTCAATGAAACATTCCAAATAAAGTCAAAAACACTATATTGAACTTTAATCAATACTGTAATAATATTGGAGTAATGCCAATATCCAACACATTACAGTAGACTGGGTGTTGATAAAAGTACATTACTTTATATTGGTTCCTACCTGTAATTTGTGGAAGTGTAGCTGTAAGATGCATACTTGCAAATCGATAGGCCATTATCACACATGTATGGTAGTAACTTCCCACTTAGTACTCCGTTTGTTGTAACAAAAAAATAATTACCAAACAAAATATAAATAAGACATTGAAAATAATGTCAAATTTTGGACCAATTTATAGAATTGTAATCATTATTATAATATTTGTATGTAGTATGCTAATATCCAACACATACATTTGACTAATTAATACTAAAAGAACTGAAAGTTTGATTTCACTTCAAAGACACACTAATTAAATAAATAAAATAAAAGTGTGGGTAAAAATACAGTGTCTTTATGTTCGTTCATACCTGTCATTTGTGAATAGGATGTAGGGCGAAAATATAACAAAAGTATGGTAGCGATTTCCAACTTGGTGCTTTGGTATTTTTGGAAAAAATGATTGCCAAACAATTTATCAAAAAAAAAAAAATTCCAAGTAATTTTGAATTTTGGACCAATTCATAGAACTGTAATTATTATTATAATAATATGATATAGTATGCCAATATCAAACACGTGCAGTAGTATTGTAGTATGAGGACCATTTCAAGATTTTTTTGACAGTTGATTAGATTATTTAAATTTGCGTTTTCTAAAACGCATAAACCCTTTACAGCAAGGTAATTCATTCAGTCATTGAATCGCTGTGAACTGGAAATTCACTGGCTTATGGTAGGTCGGCTCATATACGTGCAATGGTGATGAGTCTCTATGTTCTTCGCTATAACCACTCCAGCCACAGTTCGAGTGTCACTAACGTTGTGGCGTTGTTTTTGGTTTTGTTTGTTTGTTTGTTTTCTACTTCATTGTTTTTTTATAACTAAAAGTATTCTGGTTTTCCGTCTTGTGTGTCATACACTGTGATTTGGATTTTCAAGAAAATGAAGCCATACATAAATAATGTTTGTCTTCTTTTAAGCATAGGGAGTTTCATCTTACATAAGCGTGATATTTGATTTATAAAAATAATTTGAAGTTGAACACTAAATCCACAATCCATGCACTTTGTATTCATTAATAATGAACATATTAAACATAAATTTGTCATTATTATTATTAAAAAGGAAAAATTGACTGGCACATTAAATACGCTGCGATATGAATTTTCAAGAAAATGAAGTCATAAATATGTCTGCGTTTAAAAATAAGGAGTTGCACCTTACATAAGAGTGATATGGATTTATAAAAATAATTTGAAGTTGAACACTAAATCCATGCACCTTGTATTCATTGATAATGAATATATAAAACATAAATTTGTCTTTTTAAGTATTGATAATTTTATTTGTTTCGTTTGTATCCGTCGAGTGTTTGAGGTTGGTGGCCCTAGCTAGCCATCTGCCTTAAATGTTGTATTCTCTAGTTCCTTGTCTCCGAGTGGAAAATAGGGCTTCTAGCATCTCTCCTCCTCCAGGCTCCTCTGTCTTAAGCTGATACTGCTGCCTCTGCCCACGATTGGTATCCCTGTTGGTTTCTTTCATTTTCCACATTTCTTCTCCAATGTTCCCTTGACCTTCCCACATTTCTTCTGCCCTCTGGTGTCCATGTTAAAGCAACTCTTGGTATGTCATTTCTTTCCATACGTAGCACATGTTCAATCCACTTCCATCTCCTGTTTCTTACTATTTCGCTAATGGTTTGAATGTTTGCCCTTTTTTCTGATTTCTGCATTTGTAATCCGCATTGGCCAACGAGTTTTCAATATTCTTCTCAGTGCCTTATGTAAAAAGGTGTCTAGTCTATCCTCATCATCTTTAGTCATCTTCCACGCTTCATATCCATACAATAAAACACTGGTCACATTAGACTTGAACATTTTGAATTTGATTCTGTGTGTTAATTGTCCACTCCTCCATATCTTAGACAGCTTGTTAAATGCACCCCAGGCTTTTCCAATCCTTTGCCTCATATCCTCTCCTGCACCACCAGTTTTGCTGACTGTCGCTCCAAAGTATGTTAACTTTTCAACATCCTCAATTTCCTTCTCCTCTATAGTAATTGGCTCTCTACTTTTTTCATTCAATCTCATCACGTTTGTTTTGTTTATGTTAATTTTCAGCCCAGTTTATTTTGCATGTTCATTCAAATAATCGAGTGAGTTTGTCTTGCTTCTGTCTTCTTGTGTTTGATATTAGGGCAATATCGTCTGCGAAGTCTAGGTCGTCTAATTGCTCCATAAAGTTCCATCTGATCCAATTTCTCCCAACTGATACCGTCTTCTGCATCACCCAATCAATGACAAGTAGGAAGAGGAATCCTGACATATTACAACCTTGCTTTATTCGAGATTTTACCTCAAACCAATCTGTTCTTCCACTTTCATCCACTACTGCACATTGACTTCCATCAAACATTGTCTTGACCACTTTGATTGACTTTGGTGGTATTCCATAGTGGCACATGATTTCCCACAGAGTATTTCTTCTCACACTATCGAAAGCTTTTTCAAAGTCTATGAAACAAGTGTATATGTTGGCATTCCATTCCATTGCCTGCTCCACAATGGTTCTCAGGACAAATATCTGCTGTGTTGTGCTTTTTCCTCTGCGAAAACCTGCTTGCTCGCTTCTCAATTTCTTGTCAACTCCTCCTGCAATCCTCTTAATTATCACTCTGCCCATAACCTTTGCTACAACTGATATTAATGTGATCCCTCTCCAGTTGCCGCAACTTGTGAGGTCTCCTTTCTTTGCGAGCTTAATGATAAGTCCCTTCTTCCAATCCTCTGGCACCATTTCTTTGTGCCATACTTCTGTAAAAAAAAAAACTCGTGTAAAATTAGTACTGTGGTGTCTATGTCTGCCCTCAGTAGTTCAGCATTGATACTGTCAATCCCTGGTGCATTTCCAGCCTTCATCTCTTTTAAGGCTTCTCTTATTTCGGCTTGTGTGGGTGGTTCTCTTCTTATGTCCTCAAGAATCTCTTGTTCATCATCAACTTTTTGGCAATTCTCTCAGGATCATCTCTGTTTAGCACTTCGGTAAAATGTTCTTTCCACCTGTCCCTGATCTTGTGTTCATCTGTCAACATATTCCCATTCTTGTCCTTTACCATTCCAATCGTTTTTGGAAAGTCATTGCATAGCTTTCTAGTTGCTTCATATACCGTTTTAATTTGGCCAATTTCAGCTGCCTCTTGCGCTTCTTTCGCTATAATGTCAGCCCAGTTCCTTTTGTCTTGTCTTGTAGATCTTTTCACTGCTATATCCTTGCTTGTGTATTCTGCTTGCCATTTCTCCTTTAGTCTCTGTGATTGAGCTGCTTCCTTCTTAACCGTTATCTCCATTCTTTCCTCTATTAGCTTCCAGCTCTGTGTGCTTATCCATGGTTTACTGTTCTTCTTTCTTTCTCCAATCACCTCTCTCGCAGTATTTATTGTAGCAACTCTTTACATACTCCCATTTCATTTCCAGCTCTTGCTTTTCATCTTCTAACTGCTCATCTGTGTCATTAACTTTTTTTTTACAATATATATATTTGTGTGAATGCAAATTTTGATTGTATGGAAAATAAATCCTACAGAACAAAACGATTGTACATTTTATTTTTTTTTTTTTTTTTTTTTTTTGTGGGGGGAGGGTGGTTTCTTTAGGATAGAAATATTTGCCTTTCGTCCGGTCCGCTTCTGATTTGGTAATTCTCAATTTTGTGTTCCCCATATATAAAAAATAAATAAAATTCGAAACATCTCAGGTGTATTCTGCGTTGTTAAATAGAAATGTTTTTAGCTATCATTGCCGTTATCTTATCATCATCATCAGTATCATCATCACCATCGTCATCATCATCATTATTCTATAGTTATTACTACTAAAACAGTAGTAGTATTAAACAAAACTTTATAAACGCTTGCAAAACATCACATCAAACTGAACCATATCACAAAGACATGGCCTGGGATTTATAGATTTAAGTTCATACTTTTTTAAGTAAATTGAATTGATTTATTTAAGTAAATTGATAATTCCGCCCCTTGAGCGGTAGCCGTTATAAACCC
>NW_022710585.1:70091-74831 GCF_011630105.1 Anneissia japonica | reverse complement strand
TTCCAGCTCTGTGTGCTTATCCATGGTTTACTGTTCTTCTTTCTTTCTCCAATCACCTCTCTCGCAGTATTTATTGTAGCAACTCTTTACATACTCCCATTTCATTTCCAGCTCTTGCTTTTCATCTTCTAACTGCTCATCTGTGTCATTAACTTTTTTTTTACATTATATCTATTTGTGTGAATGCAAATTTTGATTGTATGGAAAATAAATCCTACAGAACAAAACGATTGTACATTTAATTTTTTTTTTTTTTTTTTTTTTTTTGTGGGGGGATGGTGGTTTCTTTAGGATAGAAATATTTGCCTTTCGTCCGGTCCGCTTTTGATTTGGTAATTCTCAATTTTGTGTTCCCCATATATAAAAAATAAATAAAATTCGAAACATCTCAAGTGTATTCTGCGTTGTTGAATAGAAATGTTTTTAGCTATCATTGCCGTTATCTTATCATCATCATCGGTTTCATCATCACCATCGTCATCATCATCATTATTCTATAGTTATTACTACTAAAACAGTAGTAGTATTAAACAAAACTTTATAAACGCTTGCAAAACATCACATCAAACTGAACCATATCACAAAGACATGGCCTGGGATTTATAGATTTAAGTTCATACTTTTTTAAGTAAATTGAATTGATTTATTTAAGTAAATTGATAATTCCGCCCCTTGAGCGGTAGCCGTTATAAACCCGAATATGATATTTTTTGTATTATTGTGTATATAATAAGTGAAAAATTGATAAATCTGATTAATATAAACGGTTTGAAGAATCATACAATGAACGTTTATTAAAGCTGAAAATGAAGTCGGCTCAGAACCAACGTAATATTTCCACATTTCTTTTTGTTTGCAAGCTATTGTTGCAAAATAATGAGTACTTTAATAGCCTATTGAGTGTAAATCTACGATACTGCGAAAAATCTCATTTAAGAGACTGAAATCCAGAACTGACAGCGAAAAATATTGTATTCCAACAATATTCTGTAGGATATGGGACTCTTTACAGATGGAAGTTAAAGACGCACTAATTTAAAGAGTTTTAACATATTTCGAAAAGAAGTTAAAAACTAGTTTTTAGATAATTACTCAATAGAGGCCATGCTATTCGATGAAAATTTATTGCGACTGACACAATTAGAAATTGTGCAGCACTTAAATCAACACCATTATTATAGGCCTATGTATAACATGTGCTGATAAATAATTATGTATTTTAGAGAAGTATCGGTATTTTTTTTTTTTAGCGATCCACCAGGAAAGAATGCTATTGGCTAACAAGAACAAGTTCTTATGCGGAAGGCTGCGACTCCGATGGCTAGGGGAATGGCTCCCCCTGGATACGTCCCTGTTACTAGAGTTGATTACTAGTTTTGGCATATCTCGTCTGTGGCCCATTTCCCTTTCAATGGTCCCCATCCTACCATAGATCGTCACCAAAATTTAATAGATTCTTCACCGAACCACATAACAAACTATTCTTGACAGTTTCGTTTCGAACCTTTGTTGTTTTTTTTTGGAGATATTAAGGTCTGAGACATTAGCATTTTAAATGACCCACACAAATTCATTCCCCAATCAGGGTCATCACCAAAGTTAAATAACTTCTTCCTTGTAACTTGGTTTAGCTTATCGGAAAGTTTCATTCAGATCTGGTAATTCGCTCTTGTGACATGTGTGTGGGGTGTTTCCTTTAAAATGGTCCTCATATGCACACCCCATTCCGAATAGTAATAAATCCTTGGTGTATTATGGTCTATGATTGGACAAAATTTGAAACAGATTCAACCGTAGAAAGTGACAGTGTCGGGCGAAGAAACAGTGAAAAAATATAGGAAAACACCAACAATGTTTTTCTCTGCTAATGAAATAAATAACAATAGTATTGATTGGCTTTAATTTTTTTTCCAGTTTTTTTCTCTATGATATTAATATCAAACATAAACAAAAATACTGTAATGCTATAGAATTACAACATTCGGGTCAACATGGATAGCCAGTAAATACACGATAAACCATGTATTAAAAGAGAAATCAATATATAACTCGAAAAGATCTTTTCAGTTTCTCGGGACATGGGACAGGAAACAAAAGTACAAAATGCTAGTTAACGTTGAGAGACCATACAATTTTAAACACAAAATTTGCATAAATAAGCCACACATAAATCAATTTTTAAATGCATTTTATCATCAATGGGCAAGACAGGCTCAGTTTCTTTTCATAAAAGACAATAGGCGTATTTTCTTAATTCGACATTTTCATCAACACAAAATAAATTAAACCTCCCAAAATCAAACACTTAGGTAAGATAAGCGATCATTTTTTTAATAGTGTGCTCAAATTGAAATACAGTAGTATGCTCTTTAATTGAAATAACGTCGCAACAGTAAGAATAGGTAGTTTTCGCCGTACGACGTTAGCATTAACGTTAACGGATGACGTCATAATTAAATCATTTTGCGTTGCTGAGTACGTTTTCCATGAACTTAAGTGTTCGACGTACGTTAATTACGGGTTTGCACATGCCTATTTCAATTTGTTTAAAAAAGGAAGGATCAATCGCGTTGCATGGCGGGTACTGACGTTAAAGTTAAGGTTAATGTTCTGCGGTGAAAACTACCTAGTTATCTAGTGTGATTTCAAGTTGAGGTAATGAAGTCGTATGCTACCGAATTAAAACATTGTGCAATCAATTTGAAACACTGTGCTACCCATTTGAAATATGTGTTACCCATTTTAAATACTGTGCTACCCATTCGAAACACAGTGCTACCTATTTAAAACACCGTGCATACCAATTTTAAAGAATGTGCTACCAATTGGAAACATTGTGCTCCCATTTGAAACACAGTGATATCTGTTTAAACACTGTGCTATACATTTGAAACATCGTGATACCCATTTGGTACACTGTGCTACCCATTTGTAACGAGTGCTCTCAATTTAAACAGTGTGCTATCCATTTGTATCATTGTGTTATTCTTTTGAAGCATTGTGCTACCTATTTGACACGAACGTTATCCATTAGAAACGTGTGCTACCCATTTGAAACACTGAGTGCTATTTGATACATTGTGCTGTCCTTTGGAAACAATGTGCTACTCCTTTAAAACAGTTCGCTACCCACCACTTGAAACACTTTCCATTTGAAACATTGTGATATCCATTCGAAACAGAGAGCTATCCACCTGAAACAGTATGCTACCTATTTAAAAATTGTGCCTTTAAAACAGTGCGCTACTACCCACCACTTGAAACACTACTCATTTGAAACAATGTGCTCCTCATTTGAAATAATCAGGGGATCCAACAGTAGGCTGTTTTGCCACTAAATTTACCTCACTTTGGAAACCATAACTAATAAACTGATAATGTTCAAGTTAAAATGAAGCGTAAGTTACGGCCTTATACAATTTTGACAGTATGCTTACTAATCATCTTTAATTATCTGTTGAATACAATATTTGGCTTATTCAATTGGTTGGCGATATTGCAGACAAGAAAATTTTGCCGAAGTGTAAAAAATACTTTAATATATGTGTCGAGAAATAAAACTACATATTCCTGGACAAGACAAGAGTTGATTGAGGACAAATTCTCCCCTCACCATCCAATGAATATTTATATTCGTTCGGATTTTTTGCAATTCTGTGTATATACACACGCATTTAAATTATCATATAGTGATCTGTTGGCGGGGGAGGGGTGGTGCTGACCAGCAATCATGTGCAGGCGATTTGCAAAAAAAAAAAAGATAGTGCAAACCTTAAAAATATAAGATATTTTAGTTGATTTTGTTGAAAACCCTACATTTGAAATCTTACAATTTTTTTTTGTTTCGTTATACGAACACATTTTATTTGATAAAAAACACAGAGGCTAAAATTGCTTAAAAACAGAAATAGTACGAATAAGAACAGAATAAGTACAAATTGAGGCTGAGGTAAAATATCAACTGAACTTTTTATGTTTAAAAAACAGAAAAACCAACAAATCACAATAATAATAATAATTATTATTATTATTAATATTATTATTATTATTATTATTATTATTATTATTATTATTATTATTATTATTATTATTATAAACAGACCTTAAGGGTCCCTTTGTGTCTGTTCTACCCGGTAAGCTGGTACCAGTAACTCTCGTCGTCCACCGCAGGGGCTGACTGTTCCAGTACACCGGAGTATCCCCCTACTCATCTTGAAGGATGTACTGGATTCTTTATAGTGCACATGAGCCATTTCACGGTTTATAATCCTTATCCCAGAAGACTTGTTCTACCACCAGAACCGTAGGCGAGCGTGCCGTTCGAACCAGCGCCGATATTATGGCTATCGCTTGCGACGCCCCTTCTAACCGCTCGGCCATTCGACTCGCCAGATTGTAAAAAGAAAATGTATAAAATTGTCAATCAAGTTCTCTTCAATGGTTATCCATCACCCTTTTTTTTAAAATGTAAATACAGGATGTCGCCAAGCGAACACTCTCACCATACTTATTTCTTTTATGCAAAGAGGTATTACTAGCAAACATAAGATCAATTGAAAAGATGCTGCTGAGGCTACTTTACACCTATACGGATCTGAAGGGAATATGGTGGAGTTATTTAATCAAGTGGACTGATGTCATAAGATCTCTTTGTTAAATAAGGTTAATTATCAATAAACCATGTGCTGTCTGGATTGGAAGTAGGAATAAATGTCAAATAAACTTGTGCGAAGAAAAGGG
>NW_022710585.1:53183-67910 GCF_011630105.1 Anneissia japonica | reverse complement strand
TGTAACAGTCAGAAGAGGCTCCAAGTCTTCTTGCGATGCTACGTAGACAATGCCAGTGTACGGGAATGTGTTGCCATCATCAAGTGAGACAGACACGTTCGTAAGTCCATTCTTGTAGAAAGTCGGAGTGATGCAGCTGACAATATAGGGATCAACGCGGTCTGCGAACACAAGGACATCCCCAATACCAGTGTTAAATTTGCACATTGCACTTTGATAAGCTATGGTGTTCGTTTCAAGACAGGGCACAGTAATTGTAAGAATTTCTCCACCAAGCTCTCGGAAATAGTATGGTGTGAAACTCAGGAGCTGTTTATTGTTTGGAAGAGACAACCCAGCTGCATACCCATATGATTCAGAATGTTCGTATCCATAGACAATGACAGATAATGGTGATGAAAGTGGATCCGTTTGTTCAACATAGTAAACCCCTTCTCCTTTAGGTAGCTGTACGGTAATTAATGAATATATGGTACCGGAGACATTACTTTCGCGAATATCTGTAGCATTGATTGGGGAACCATTAAGATGCACTGTCTGACGAGCGTCTCTTTTGGTGACAATGTTGATAAAATTAAAATAACCTCCAGAGTCCCCTCCCGAATGTGGAGGAGTTGTAAACCCAAACACATATCCAAATTGTTCCTCAGATGGAATATGTATCAAAGAAGGGTCAACTGTTCGACCGTTGACAGACGCTAACAGCTGCATCATCAGTGTAGGTTTGCTTGACAAAACGAGACCTGATCCATGCAAATTTCTTTCCAAAAATTCACCTGAGTCTAGAAGCTGATTTGGAACTCCAGGAATGGTAACATTTGTACCACTGAAAAAGGCAATAATTCGATAAATATTGTTGTCGTTGTTTTGAGATGAAGTGTATATGTGTTTCTGTCCCCAACTATTAATGGGTACCAACTGCTCAGTCAGTGTGTCACAGGCTGAACCTGGTGTATTTACGCACTCGTTGCCGCTAAATACTGCCACAGGCTTGTCACTTTGAACAATGCTTCCCGATAAGTCATTTAAACTCTGGATCTGAACCACTTCTAACTCATTCACCATAAACGTCAACACGTCACCTTGATTGTAGATTTGATCTCCAAATGAAATGGTGTCGCGTAAGGTAACATGAACTGTCGTAGAATCCTGAGTCCCAATTACTGCAAATTGTGATGCTCTACGTCGCTCTTGAAACGTCACCACTACGTACTGAGTACCGAGATTGTTTGTTGGTATGCCGAGATAGCCGTCCGTTGAAAAATCTTGATACATAAGACCGTAGACAGACACGTCGCTAGATGCTGAAACCTTGATTGCTTTTAAGCTTCTCCCTGTACCAGACATCATATATGCAGAAGGAATGTTTGTTCGCTTAAAACCACGGGCCTCAATCACGAAAGACTCTTGGAATGGCTTGCCATCTACTTGGTGTTTGCTGCTAATGGTGACTTCAGTTTGTTGGTCACTAAACGCTACCACTAAAATGAAGAGTCGTCTACTTGCAATATGAGAGTTCCTTATGTTTTCGATGAATGCTATGGTAAACTGTTTACCTCTGGATATTCCAAAGCACTGATTAGACGTCATAAAATCTTGAGCTGTCGATGGTGGTACTTCAGGAACAACAAGAGCAATGAAGATTACCCACCAAAGACGTTGGCTCTGAAACGTCTTTATTCTGCAACGAAATAATAAAAAAAAAGAGGTGTATTAACTAAAACAAATGTATTTTTTATTCTTTCTTTTATGTTTTGTTTTTGTTTTGTTTTTTGTGGAGCAATTTAGCCAAAGAAGCTTCTTTTTTTTTCATTTTTTCATTGGCTTTTGTTCTTATTCTGGGCTCTATTTGAGAAAGAATATAGAATGAAGTACATTTTATAGAAATTATGAGGAGAAGCAATTCGAATGTGGAAAAACTGTCACATTTTTGTGATTGTAACTATGTATATATTGATCTTTATGGAGATATTTACTGTTTTAAATGATTGCTAACTTTTGTAATGAGTCCTGAAACTGCCGACGCACGACCTATACTAGAGTATAATATAATTATGCTGATCTGGCAATAATCAAGATCCATTTTGGAATTAGTTCCTCACACAATCTGGATATCCGTTCGTTTACCAGTAGAAAAATCCCGAAAACCTACATTATTAGACTCTCTTCAAGAATATTGATCGATTTGATCACCTGAAACATTAAACAACCCACCAAGGAAAGGTTACTAGTAGGTTAGAAGTCAATAATGCTGCAAATCTGCCTTTGTATTTCTGCCAGGCCTGTTAACAATTCACCCAAAGTAGGTAAAATCGTCATCTTTGGGACCTAAAGGTCAATATCCACATGACTTGAGGTTTATTTTTCTCAGAAATAACTCGGCTTGCGGTGCCTTTACTTTGCGCCCGCTCTTTTTATTTCATTTATATGGCGCTTTTTACAAAGCGCCTTACATTACAATATCAAAATACATCATCAAACAATCATCAAAATGTGTCGGAAAGAAAATTAAACAGCAAAGATAAACTGTGTATGCGATAGACACTTGGGACCTAGGAACAATCATATTGTCCTCATTTCACGGAAAAAAAATTTACGGATGGTAAGGGGCAGTTTATTCCAATATTGGGGTCCTAGGACAGAAAAAGAACTGCCACTAGCCTTGGTTCTCGTAAATGGAATCTTCAGTATAAGGGTGCCCATAGCAGACCTGAGGCCAATCCAGTCAGGGAGGTATTTAATAATCAGATCTTGCAAGTAAACAGGTGTGCGCAGTTATACACCTGGATGAAAATCCCATACCTCACCCAGTCATTTACACGTAGCCAGGTAAGTTCACGAATTAAAGTGGAGGCGTTAGTACGGCTTGGTATTTGAAAAAATGAACTTGCAGGCCGGTTTTGTAACAATTGTAGGAACCTAAAATTGTCAAAAGATATTCCTCCAGATAACGTATTACAATAATCAATATGGCTAAGGACTAAAAATTGAACAGCATTAATACATGTACATCTATCAATAGAATTTCTAATACGGTATAAATTTCTCAAGTAAATCTTAGCAGCCTGTTTAACTTTCGACACTTGTTTGTTCATTTTTAAGTGTTCATCAAGAAAAACGCCGATATTCTTAACAACTTTAGTTTTAGTTTGGTGTATTACCGCTTTACCTATCTCAAACTTGATGTTGTGAAGGTTGCAATTAAAACCGGGGGGGGGTGAAAAAATTATCATTGCAGTTTTTGAATCATTTATTTTAATTTATTATTGTGCATCCAAACCTTTAATTTTTCAATACCATCTTCAAGACAAGATAATGCTCTATTTATATCAATACCATCTCCATTTTACTTTTCTGTAACTGTTACCCATTTCGTTCATTGGTATTGATTATTTAGGTTGTAATTACTTCGCTTTCAACGCATGTAAAAAAATGTATTTAATTTTGTCAGCGGTTCATTTTAGCTCAGGATCATTTTTGGCGAAGAACACACTTTGTTCAAACAAATATCGATCCATTACGGCTTACCAATGAAAAAAATCTACATCAGAGGAATACATAATTGCCATATTTAGCTTTGTCATAATTTTTACTTCAAGTATCAAGCATGCATTGGTTTTGTAATTTTTGCCACAAAATTTTCGGGAAACAACGAAAGTAACAGTCACAATAAGACCAGAAAGTCCAGAAATCGTTAATTTAATTGATTTTCCCATAGAACCCTTTTGTCATCCTGTCGGTAAAATTTTGAAAACTATAAGGTCATCACCATTTCTTATCAAAACATGTTAGCAGATAGTAAACATGATAGTTGACTTCAAGGATATGAGTTGAAGAGCCCTAAAGTGAGCCCCTATCGAGGGGAATAAAAGCAGACATAATCATGATAAAAGTGAAAAAAACTTGAATCCCAAGTTGATCATAAGCTGCTATTGCGAAGATTGACCTCCAGCAATTACCAGCTCCCTTGTTCAGTCCAAGCTAATGAATGCTTGTGCTAAAAACAACGTGCCTGCTCATATGGGGTACGTGGTTCAAAGAATCATACAGCTATTCGGGTGTTTGTCCTGAAGCAAAACATATAACAAATAAAATGCTTTTCATTTCCCTTAAAATACTTCAAAGTCAAAGTCAGAGTTTAATTTTGAAATATAGTTATGTCCAAAACTCTGGCCTTACAATACGCTTTTGTCTTTTTCTTTTGACGTCAGAACAGAACCTGAGTCTATTCAGTTGCATGTCCTGATAACCAATCTTGCGTTTCCTAAACCAGTCTCTTGACCCCATTTACGGGCAAAATATTTGCTGATCGAAAATTTCTGGCCCTTAAACCCCTGTCACACTGTAGCGAATAGAGCCAACGTATGCCGACGTTTATGAAAATTTTGGTTTACGTTTGCGTAAGTTGACATTCGTTCATGATAATACGTTCGTAATACGTTTGACATACGTTGTATTCGTAAGCTGTTGGTACGCTGCGGTTGATTTTAAATTTTGAACATGTTCAAAATTTTGAAAGTATGACAACTTTCTGCTAAATACGCTTTGTATACGATGAGCATTCGTTGTTTGAACATTTTCTCTTTGTCCGTTGATCGTTCAAATACGTCCAAACACTTTGCCATAGCAAATGCATGACGTATACACTATAGCGTTTGTCTACTAATAATGGATAACGAATGTCCAACGAATACTATACTATAGTAGACTTGTACCAACCTACATCAACTTTCACAAGGCGTTCATCTAACGTGCTTGACGCTGCCTATCGATATCGTAACGTGCGTGCACAGTACAGCTACAGTTCGCGTAGCGTTTTTAAGTCTGTCCTCACATCAGAGATGGAAGATGCGAATTCTCATGGGCCTGAGAGATGGTGCAACCCCGGAGTTTGGCTCCCTTCTTCTTTGAAGACTGCGAAACAATGGATGTCAAGGAGGAGATCAGTTTACTACGTGACCAGACATCGGATTAACGAGGTATGATGAGTGAAGGGGTGTTCTAGTGAGTATGTCCGAACAGCGAATTTTCTTAACGTAAGATAGTTTGGTAAAATCTCATGAATTATTGATAATTATCCTTATAGAACATCATTTGCGCATGCGCTACTCGCAAGTCTGTGTCAGCCTCATTTTGTGTTTGATTTTGGTAAAACAACACACGTAACGACACTATTACTTGCCTCTCCCCAGAGCATGGCAAGCGTGTATTTGAATCAATGCAAAATCAAAACAGCTGACTGCTTTGATACAGTGAAATGATAGATTTACTGTCAGCCTTCAAATACAATAGGATTACCTGTACTAAATAGGCCTATTCTTCAATTAAAATTTTATTGAAATTCAACTATGTAAGCTAATTGAACTTCGCTCAATGCTGTGAACTTCGCAAATTATGCCCATACAGTGGGCGTTTGTCCCCGCCCCGATAATTTCTTTCCCCTCACTCACCTCAAGAGACAGCCTCCAAACCCCCCCCCTCCCGCCACCCAGATATTTCAGACGCTGGCGCCGCCACTGTACAAAACAAAATAACAACGTTGCATAAAATAAATAAATCACGTTGTTTTATGTTAACTTTGAAATATTATTTGTTCACGATAAAATAAACGAGATTGGATATACCGGTAACAGACAGAATGAACTAGCTCTAATTTTGCGTCTACTTGCATATAATAGACCTATACTCATCAAAGACAATTGTGCTCGCTGGACCCTTTGTTGAATGCCCATCTTATTTTGTCTATGATATATAAACTAAAAGAGCCGCACTGGGGCGGATGTAGGGGGTGCGTGATAGTCTACACCACTTCAGCCCCACAATGGTTGGGGTGAGTTGCGAACTTTTTAAGAATATGGTGCCCGGAAATTGCACTCTCATACCTCAGCTTAAAAAATCTTACTGGTAATTCAATAGGGGTCTTAGGTCAAGAAGGGGGGGGGCAAAGGTAATAATTTCCCAGTTAGTAATTTATGACCCTGTGTGATACCCCAACCTCCCCCACCCCAAATATAGAAAACAATATGACATAGGGCTTATCTTATACATGATATAGGCCACAAACGTGTGTTTCAACTAATTATAAGCATTTTCATTATCGTTTTATTTATTACAAACATATTCCTTCATCATCAATACACATTGAGCCTTTATTTTAGGTAAAACGATCTATCTTAATTTTTCTTTTTCTGAGTTGGGACCATTATGTGTTGAGTTGACTTTATTATTTATTTATTTATTTATTGGTATATACACTCAAAATGCAACAGAAGTTGAAATTCTTATGAGTTTACAATATACAGTAGAAGCTAAAGTACCAAAAAAGAATCGATAACAATACAATATTGCACATTAATAACATCGATAACAATACAATATTATACATTGGCAATTAGAATTAATAAATTGAATTATTCATTATATAAAAAACCAAAATTATTCAACACAATTAAATCAATATAAACAAGCATATTTAAACATACAGCATTGGAATTATGAGAAAATATTATACAATTACCAATATATAATACTTTTTATCATACAATTATTATCATTACAATATTACGATTGTTCAAAAATATTTACAAAATACATATAAAAAATACAAAGATAACAAATACAACAAATTATAAGTTAATCAAATGAGGCAATAAGGATTTTAAAAATTCAATAGTTCACAGAATTCATCGTATTCATCATATTAAAAAAAATCAGTCATTCAATAACCGTATTGCAGAAGGAAGAGTTGAATTCGAATAACGGTTAGTCCTACATCTAGGAACATTATACTTCTTAAAACTACGTAAAAATCTGTTGGGTCTTGGGTTTTCAGGAATCCAACTATAAAACCGGGTAGATATAACCAAACCCTTACTAAAACTGGCTAACACACCACATCGTCGTTTTTGAAGAGTTTCAATATTTAAATTGATCAAAGTGTCTTGATAATCCGTGTACTTCCGGTAACCAATAATAATTTGTAAGGCTCGTTTCTGCACAAATTCCAATTTAGTACACTGTTGTTTCGCCAATGCAGAATGCCACAAAGGACAAGCGTACTCAAGCAAGGGACGTATATATGTAATATAGGTAAACACAAGATCTTCGACAGGAGCACCATACCGTTTTAAAATATACAGCATGTATAGACGACGACAAGACTTAGTGATCATTTCATTGACTTGACAATCCCATTTCATATTTGCTTGCAAAAAGACACCAAGCAATTTAATAACCTCTTTCTCTTGCAACACATGATCTCCAATTGATAACGGCTCTAAGAAAATCACTGCATACCTAATGAAGATGTGTATAAGAGACAGGACTTGTATTCTGACACATTTCCATTTAATCTGACGCACTGTGATCTTTCAGTTAAAAAACTGCACACTAAAGGAATCACAGGAGGACATATTTCATACTTTATCAGCTTATTGATCAGTATTGTGTGATTGATACGGTCAAACGCTTTGCTAAAGTCCACCGTACAGATTGAAGCATAAGACCTTGGTACATCAGTACGTGACAGAATTCTATCACAGAGATCAACAAGATAATGCGTGGTAGAACAACCTTTTGAGTTTCCGGATTGCTGAGGGTCCAAATGCTTTTTAAATTCAGTGGTGATCCACTCTGCAATAAAACTCTCCAAAATACGTCCAAAGATAGGTGTAATAGATATTGGTCTAAATTCATCTGGTAGAGATGCATTTGAAACTTTCGGCACTGGAGTAATAGCTGCACACTTCCACACATTAGGAAAAATATGGGACCTCAAATACAAATTAAACAGATCTGTCAACGGAGGAGCCAACTCAGTAGCAAATTCCCGGATCAACTTTAGGGGAATATCATTAGGATGACTAGACTTATTCACTTTAATACGTATTAGCTGTCTATAAACCTGACCAGGGTAAATAATTGGTGGACAAAACGTTGGGAGAAAAGCAGGCAATTCATCAAAAACAAGGGCAGGGAGTTGTGAGCAAATTTCAGCAAAATGATTATTCAAATTGCTCAAGACAGACTGATCACCAGTATCAACTGTCTTAGTCTTAGTCTTATTAGTAATCTTCTGAATCTTCCTATGCCATTTACGCGGTTCAATATTCCTTAGTGATGCAATAGACTTGGAATAAAATTCAGCCTTAGCAGTCCTAATTTCATTACGTACCTTATTTCTATACAAAACAAATTTCTCAATTTTTCCTTTCCTATAGGCATTTTGTCGCTTATGTATCAATTTTCTAATTCGAATGGTAAACCAAGGTTTATCATCACTTTTAATTGTTGTTGTAACAAGGGGAAAGCATTTATTAAAGTAAGAACGCAAGACCTCACTGAATTCATTAGCTCTAGTGTCGGGATCAGAACCTAACAGCACATTGTTCCAATCAATTTGCGTAATAATCTGACCAAATAAACGAATACAGGAATCTTTAAGGTACTTCGAAGGTAAAGGAGGACGGAAACATGTTTCAACCCTTAAAAATACGCGCGAAGGGCGCAAGAATTTTTTTTTTAGTTTAGGGCTTATCTTATATATAACATTAGGCCACACACGTGTGTTTGAAACTGAATATAAGCATTTCTCATTATGGTTTAAGAAAATTCGCCTGCCCCAAAAAACAAGCTTTACTGCCCCTGTGTTTCACGACCCCTTTTGGTAATTTCCGCCCAAACCGGTCAGTCAACGTCAACCACTGTCCCGAATCTCCGCCGTGAAATGACAAAATATTATAATCTGTTTTCAATTGCATTACACTATTTCTAGTAACAGCTCCCCTATTGTTTTAGGCTTCGCTCAAGAGGTCATAGTTCTTGCTCATGATCGTATAAACTCGATTGCCAGGGTCGATGGGAAGTGGCGTATTTAGGGAAGTGCACAGGGGGTGGGGAACCCAAAAATACTTCCCCACCGCTATAAAAACGAATAACGCCTCGCATTGTTAGAAATTACCTCAAATCAGCTTGTTTTACGAGATGGCGCTCCCACCTAATCATCAATCCCCCAATTTTACTTTCTGAGGGTTTTCGTTGCTTTTTTTTTCTCTATTTTGTGGGGTTGTCCCACATTTATTTATTCCTTCATTTCTTTGAGCATAACTATTGTTTTGTTACTATTGAAATATTTATCACTTATTCTATACAAGTACTGTTTCCTTCACTTTAAAATTTTACATGTCTAAACATTATACAGTCAATACAATAATTTAATTAATCCAGACCTTTCATTAAACAATCAATGCTCCAATGCATAATCACCTGTCAAGAAAATTATGATAATAATAATAATAGTAGTAATACTACTACTACTACTACTACTAATAATAATAATAATAATAATAATAATAATAATAATAAAAATTTTATTTTATTTTTTTTACTTCATTACTTTTTTAGTACTAAAAGTATTTTGGTTTTGCGTGTTGTTTTTTTTTTTTTTCTTTTTTTACTTTTTAACGACTTTTCTTTTTGTTGCAATTTTAACTTCATTTCTCATTAAAGCAATGGGGAAAAGCCCAATGTTCTGTTTATTATTATTATTATTTACAATTTGACATTTTTTCTTAGTGTCCTGAATAGGGTACAGTTGTTAAGGGGGACTCTAAGGCAACATGTTAAATTGACCCCTTTTTTGTCCCGAAGATGTCCCCCCAAAATAGGGGGTTCAACTGTAATTTCATTTATATTGTCAACAGTATTCTAGCTGGGATAGGCACTTTTCAGCATTCTCATGAATTTTAGCGATGGTGATTAAGATGATGATGATGACATGGCGGTGGAATAGTTTAGTGAGTGATAGAAGGACTACTGACATCAAACTAAGCCCATTATAGATGAGACCCAAGCAAGGGCAAAGCTCGTTTTCGAAACTTGGTGGAAGTGGGGGGGGGGTGGGGTGGCATTCGAGAGCTTACATTCATCTGAGAAGCAGTGATCTTATAACGTGTTCTTAAAAAATATAAATGTGTATTGGGTTTAGATTATCGGCGTTGCTTTTTGTTTCCTACTTGAAATTTTACATGAGTGACGTTCACAAGCGACAGATGAAATAAATAGTGTAAAGCTAAATTTTAAGAGAATATTAGTGATATGAGTAGGCTCAAGGTAGACAAGAGAATTTTTTAAAATGTCGAAATTACTCCAGCCTTGCTTTTTCTTTGTTGAAAATTTTGCTTAGCAACATTTTTGACTTAATAACCAATTTCCCAATGACACAATCGTTTGATATTTTGCCTTTAACCTTCAGCATTTAGGCCTACTTTTTCAAGAGCTATACTGCAGACGGTACACTAGACTAAGAACTTGTTTCTCATAATGTGGCCATAACCACTTGTATAATTGATGCTCTCCCTATTTCAATATCAACATTGACTATGTCAGTATATGTATAATTAATGACTGAATATTAGTATAGACCTATGTGGAGTGGTCTCCAAATTTGTTTATGGTGTGCGATGTGGTCCCAGTGCCCAGAAAGTTTGCGTGACACTGATCTTAGCTGGAAATGTCACTCTTAATAATAGTAAGGATAAGCTTCATCAACATCATATCCATTTATATAGTTCATTTCAACAATTTTCAGGAATATACTTACAGAGGATCAGAAAGGTTCTGTAGACGAAGCGCAAGGCATGGCAAAGGCCTTGGCAAAAACAAACAGACCTGATGATGTGGTTGAGTAATTTGGAGGTGATCAGGGCACTCCACGCTCATGCCTCTGGAATGTGATGCGGTTTGCCTAATAGTATACACCTAGATTCCAATTTTGTTGTGTTTCAATTATGACCAATTTGAGATATATTTCTTCTTAAAACAAAATTATGCTAAATTTGCCAAAATTATGCCAGCACATACGCTAGATTCTAAAGGGGTCTAAATTATGTCAAAAAGCATAATTATGCCAGGTCTGGTCACTATGTCGGCCACCTCTTCTTATTCTGTAAAATAAATATCTATTTTATCCAATAGAAAGTTTTTAAAAATGTAAACATAGGTATATAAGGAGAAAATAAATACAACATGATTGGCTAAGAGCAATCACGTGATATAATCGTTTCGATCTGATTGGTTGCTTGGTGTTTGTTTACTTCCGGCAATCGGTTAAGGACATAGTGACCAGACCTGGCATAAGTATGCTATCTGCCATAGTTCAAACCCCCTTTAGCATCTACCATTTGGGCTAGGCATAATCTAGGAAAACTTAGCATAATTTAGCATGTATATATACCTATAGAGTAATATATCAGCTCTCATACCGCTTGTATATTCATCATATGAACAGGTTAAATAATAAACTTTATTATAATTCAACCAACCCTTAACAACTTTGGTTACCACATAATTAAATGGTTTTTGTCCGATATAACCCTAGTATCCTGTCCTATTCATGAGCCTAGTGCGGTGAGCTATGCTGTATCTTTAGGGATTTTTTTTTTACCACACTTAAGGCCTGTTTATACTTCAACGATAACAATAAAAAAAACTAAAGATTGTTATTTTGTTATCGTATACACGATTTATCGTGTATACGAAAACAAAATACATTAACAAATCAAATCAGATGACGTCATAATCATGGAAAAACGATAAAATCGTTGGTACTACTACGATTTTAATGTTTTTCCATGATTATGACGTCATCGGATTTGATTTGTCAAAATATGTTGTTATCGCATAACTGACAAATCGTTATCGAATTGTTCTAGTGTAAAAACTTCTCTTATTTCTTTTATTTTCTGCCAGTAAACAATTGCTTTTTAGCTTTTTAAATCGTTATCGTTATCATTGAAGTATAAACAGGCCTTTATAACGTAAATTGACCTTGATCATGGATGACCGGACTTTATACCAATCAGAGACATGAATCAATTAAATCAATCAATTAAATCAATGCCGGCGCACTCAACCCCGCCCGCTTATTTTCAATAAAATCTATTATTGAACCCCGACGAACCAGACGAACCATCAGAATCTTACACAAACAGTGAAACACAAGAGTAGCAGCCTAGTGTGCTTCACTAACAGGTCTATTTTCCTTACTCGAAATTAATGAAACGTATATGAAACAATTGTTGTAGATGAATAATTATCTTCCAATTAATCTTCCAATTAATTATTAATTGGAAGGTATAAAGTCATTATATCAGACCACTCAAAATGCATTAAAGTGCATTTCTGAACAACTACAAAAGCAATATTCCTGGGAGGGCTTCATTGACACCTCAACATTGTCTGCTTCTCACAAAACCTATCTGGTCCCCTGGCCTCCATTCATGATTGGCCAGTTCGTTCTCATTAATCTTAATGTAATTAATCACTCTCAAACTTTTCCACCCCCTTTTTTTCGTTGGTGTTTAGAAAAAGACCTCCTTAGACGTACATTTTAGACTTTTGAAAACGTGTTCACTACACAATCTCAGACCCCCAAATAGATAAATGAAAACTGTCAGATAATACGTTTATCAGTACTCGTATGGCCATGGTATATTTATGTGATTTCTGAATAAACAAACAGTATTCAAGAAAATATATCTTAAGCGATATTTTGACAAAAAAATGGGTTTCAATTTTTTATAAGCTTAATATGTATTTAATACAAAATGACATTATTATCACTTTTTGCAGAACTAACCATTATAGAGAGTCTTCATAAATACCTGGCGGAAACACTACAGCTCAACAACAAGGCCGCGAAGCAGGTAGTGGCAGAAGTCAAAATTACTATCAATGCTGCAGGGAAGACAGAAAATACCCCTGCAGCAAAACTGGTTGATGTGGAGGGATTGATGACGTTAGTATTCATTTATTACTTAAAAATGATTTTTCAATTACATTAGTATATATTTGAAATCCATTATTTTTTTTTTTGCTTCCTAACACTCCGTAAATCTACTGTATGTACACTGTAACCAATATTACTACAGGTACTCTATTTACAATATGCAAAACCTCAGGGGTGGAAGCATGGTGAATTTCAAGAGACGAGACTAGGCATAAGAAAGAATGAAAAATTAACATGAGATAAAAGAAATACAAGCCAAATGATTACAAATGCAGAGGGCGATTATTGAATAAATGTCCCTTTGAACTTGATTTGTTGACTCGCCTATAAATAAGGATTGTTTAAGAAAAAATAAAATTAATTTATCTCCTTTTTAGGGCAGCAACAGTTCTTCAAAAGAACAGAAGTGCAAGGACTGTTCGGCACTACCTTTGATCGTACAGGAAATTTATTGACTATTTGTCAATATACAAGAATAAATATAAAGTTAGCAGCCCAGACTTGCACAGGGCTGCAACTGTGCTGCGAGTACTTTCAAGGTCTCTTGCAAGGAAAGTACAAGGTGAAAAAATGAAGAAGCGAGAGGAGATTGCTGGTATGTGTGCACATACAGTTACATACACACACACACACACACACCTACGTTGTGTATAAGAGACAGAGTGATATGAGTAGGCTCAAGGTAGACAAGAGAATTTTTTAAAATGTCGAAATTACTCCAGCCTTGCTTTTTCTTTGTTGAAAATTTTGCTTAGCAACATTTTTGACTTAATAACCAATTTCCCAATGACACAATCGTTTGATATTTTGCCTTTAACCTTCAGCATTTAGGCCTACTTTTTCAAGAGCTATACTGCTGTCTCTTATACACATCTAGATGTGTATAAGAGACAGTATTTAAACATACAGCATTGGAATTACGAGAAAATATTATACAATTACCAATATATAATACTTTTTATTATACAATTATTATCATTACAATATTACAATTGTTCAAAAATATTTACAAAATACATATAAAAAATACAAAGATAACAAATACAACAAATTATAAGTTAATCAAATGAGGCAATAAGGATTTTAAAAATTCAATAGTTCACAGAATTCATCGTATTCATCATATTAAAAAAATCAGTCATTCAATAACCGTATTGCAGAAGGAAGAGTTGAATTCGAATAACGGTTAGTCCTACATCTAGGAACATTGTACTTCTTGAAACTACGTAAAAATCTGTTGGGTCTTGGGTTTTCAGAAATCCAACTATAAAACCGGGTAGATGTAACCAAACCCTTACTAAAACTGGCTAACACACCACATCGTCGTTTTTGAAGAGTTTCCATATTTAAATTGTTCAAAGTGTCTTGATAATCCGTGTACTTCCGGTAATCAATAATAATTTTTAAGGCTCGTTTCTGCACAAATTCCAATTTAGTACACTGTTGTTTCGTCAATGCAGAATGCCACAAAGGACTAGCGTACTCAAGCAAGGGACGTATATATGTAATATAGGTAAACACAAGATCTTCAACAGGAGCACCATACCGTTTTAAAATATACAGCATGTATAGACGACGACAAGACTTAGTGATCATTTCATTAACTTGACAATCCCATTTCATATTTGCTTGTAAAAAGACACCAAGCAATTTAATAACCTCTTTCTCTTGCAACACATGATCTCCAATTGATAACGGAATAAAGTGTGGTTCATTCTTCATAAAATGAACATGCATTACATTGCACTTTATTCGATTAGGCAGCATGTCATTTTGAACGCACCAAGACTCCAAAGCGTCTAAATTTTTCTGAAGAGTTTGGCCAACCGCTAATGCTGTCTCTTATACACATCTAGATGTGTATAAGAGACAGGCTCTCTTTTAGTAGCTTTCCTGTTACCTGAAACCGAGACAGTACATCACACAAAATGTTCTTTTTT
>NW_022710585.1:50537-52153 GCF_011630105.1 Anneissia japonica | reverse complement strand
ATTACACTTTCATATTTAAAAAACAAAACAATAATAATCATATATAATTCTGTAAATGTTTATGCCTGACAGATCTGGAGCAACCTAGAACATAAGGAAAGAGGGTTGGTTGCAGACCATATGGCGCACCGAATGTCAACTTCGGAAATGTATTATAAGGCGAGCCAATCTGGCTCTGCTGCTGTTAAGGCACATCAACTTATTATGTCTAGCAGAGAAATAGTAGCCAACAAGGTAATGTAATTCAATTTTAAACAAAAGTAAAGACCATGTCAACAAACATTACTCTTACGTTCATAGGGAGTTAACAGGGAAAGAAATTGTTGAAAAGGTAGTAGTGTTTGGAAACAAATGCCATACACTAGTTCAATTTTAATGTTACAATAATTCAAATTTTATAATAAAAAAAAATTAAATTAAAATACATAAAAATATAAGAAGACATATATGTATGTTGATACTCCTTTAACGAAATAATATTTTTCTTAAAACAAAGCCAAAGTTGGTATTGACAACATAGGCTATTTTTCACAACGCCTCAGGGGCGGATACACCAATTTTCAAAAGGGGTGAGGGAGGGGGTGCCACTATTCAAAATAGAAACGTGAGTAGTGCTAAATTCAATACCGTATATGCAATGAACCGGGGGTAGGGTTGTGCCACGTGCTCCCCATGCCTCCTACTGGACCCCTGTCTGGCGGAATGTCTTATTGAGAGGCAGAAAATCTTGTTGTACATACCCAAATACTGTACCACCTGATTATAAGTTGATGGGAAAGTTACAGGTCGCTACAAATAATTACTATTTTCAATATATTATTCCTTTCTTATTTCTAGGATGTCCATTCTGAGGCAGAAGAGGTAAGATTTAGGCTTACACTAGATTCAGTAAAAAATGATCAAAATGTCAAAAATTAACATAATTCAGTTTTAAAGTACAACATACAACATCCCTTTGCGATACACTAATCATATTGCAAAATGCAATTCTATGGTTACGCTGAAAATTTAACATATTTAATTTTTTGATTTTCGATTAAGTACTATACTTTTAATATGCCTTTCCCATTTGTTTGGAACAGGCAAGCTATGCTTAGGCTGATATTTTAAATTTTAAAGTATGTTCCTTTGAACAATTTTTCACTGTTTTCAATATATTTCCCCTTCATATTTTCAGAATAACCAATCTGAAATAAATGAAGAAATAGAGGTAAGATCTACACCAGAGTAAAAATCATAAAAATGTCAAAAAATAACACATTGTATCAGTTTTGAATGCAACATGCAAGCTAACTGTATGATTCAGCTGACTTTTAAAATTTTAGAATATATTCCTTTAAATAACAATTATTTGATTAATTTCAATATACTGTATTTTCCCCTTGAATCATATTTTCAGAATAACCAGTCTGAAATTAATGAGATCTCCATCAGATGGTTATGGTTAATGGTTATTAATTTATAGAGCGCAAAATACAAAAAGTCTCTAAGCGCTATCAGGCAAGTGTAAAGATGGAACGGAAACCAAAACCACAAAATAAAAAGAAGTGAAATTTGAATACCATGCCAGCACCCAAACCGAAGTATGGGGATACGCCCTCATCGCTGGCTAGGGT
>NW_022710585.1:45982-50191 GCF_011630105.1 Anneissia japonica | reverse complement strand
TTTCATTAGTTTGCGCGCCCACTAATGAAAAAGATGTGTATAAGAGACAGAGTCTGGAGAGGGCGTGGTGGGGTTTTGCTTTGATCCAGGCCCATCAATAATTAATGTGAAAGAAAACAGTAATATTATTTATTGGTTTTGTTTTTTTTTAGACAAAAATGTATTTTTAAAAAAAGCAATAAACATGAATTATTGAAAACTTCATTTCATGCTTTTACCTCTTAGGTCGTTGAGTCCGATTCAATTGATCCTGTTATTCAGGAGTTGTTGGTAAGAATTTTGAAACAAATTTTTGTAAAATGTGCATGTCAATGTAATTAACTTTGTATTTTATAATTATTCTAACATTTACAAGGACCAAGTTTTTATTTCAATTATAAATCTTTAACAGATTTGAAAATGGGATGTTTAAACATTTTATTTTCTTAAATTTCACGACTAAAATGTTATGTTAAACTCTCTATAATTCGATTTTACCTACATTTTAAGATGTTCAAATCATGTTTTTAATTAAATCAATCAATGTGTAACATTATATATAATTTAATTCATTAAGAATAATTGCATTAATAATTTAATATATCTGATACATGTTCTACTAAATTTGTTGTGCTTTGTCAATCCTCTAGGACAGTTTAAGTTTTAAACAGAGCCTAATTAAAGCTACTACTATATGTAAATAATCATTCTTATTTCAAATATACCCATTTCTCGTCCTAATAGGATACATGCAACAAGGCGAACCAAGCAGAACAGGTATAATGCGTCACTATTCCTAATTTGAAATACAGTAATCAACGAAAGCACACTATACAAAATCTTATTTCTCTGAAGTTAAAAGTACTTTCATTAATACTAACATTCTGTAGATTAATTACAGTAATACATTCGCAACGTGTTACGCCCGATCAGGACATAAGACAAATATGATTTAAAAAAAAAAAAATTTTAAATTGTATGTCGCAAGTATAATATTACGCCCTTTTTTCAATCGCAATTTGCTACCCTAAGTCTGGTCTTGTATGAGAGTATACTTATTGCTGTCCCTTTTAGCTGGTAACAATCATGCTATTATTATTTTTTCATTCAGACCTTAATCTGTAACCATAATATGCTTCAACATATTGGAAACATTTAGTTCAGCTTGTATTATGGTTTTTTCTATTCGTAAATATATAAATAATGGCCTACTTTAGTTTATATTTTTCATTTCTTCTTCCCTTTTTCATGATATTCAGACTACCAGTAGACCGGTACCAGAAACGGTGGTAAGAATTGCTTTCCTATATATCTTAAGACAGTTTCATACAGAGCTATGTTACAATTATTTCCTTATGAATAGGTAAGGGCTAACTGCAGCCGCAATATTGGGGTTACACGCCCGCGTTCATCATTACAGTAATAAATTTGCAACGTGTTACGTACGATCCGGTAATAAGACAAATATGGTTTTTTTTTTTAAAAGAAGAAAATTCTGTATGTCGCAAGTATAAGATGACCCCCTGTTTTTCAATCGTAATTTGCTATCTTAAGTCTAGTCTTATATGCGAGTATCCCGGTAGCTTTCCCTTTTAGCTGGTAACAACAATCATGCTATTTTTTTTCATTCAGACTGTAATCTGCAACCATAATAATGCATATTATGCTTTAGCAATGTTTATGCTGCAGTAAGGCCTTGGAAACATTTAGTTCAGTTTGTATTATGGTATTTCTATTCCTAAATAGGCATATATAAAAAAAGTGGCCTACTTTAATTTTTATTTTTACTTCCTTCTTCCCTTTTTCATGATTTTCAGATTACCAGACCTGAAGTACCAGAAACGGTGGTAATAATTGCTTTCCTACATCTTAAGACACTTTCATACAGAGCTATGTTACTGTAATATTCAGTAGTAATATTAATGCATTCAATAAAGCCAATTAACGTCAAGCAAATTACTATGAAGTCTAGCCTTAACATACATTTAGCACAATTTTATCAAAACAACAATACTATAGGATACCCTCATTCTGTGATGACTTAAAAGGAACCAATTGCTTATTCAGTTCATACAGAAAGGCCTTTATTACTACGGCAATATTACCGCAATATTTGGTTGGTATGAATGGTTTATGTCGGTAAGAACGGCATTATTACCGCAATATTGCAAGAACTTCTGTCTGAAAACGGTTTAAGAGCTATAGTATATATGAGAAGAAAAAATACATAATAATAATAATAATAATAATAATAATAATAATAATAATAATCATAATAATAATAATAATAATAATAATAATAATAATAATAATAATAATAATAATATTAAATAATAATAATAATAATATATAATAACAATAAAAATAATAGGCCTATTATAATATATGTAATTTTTTCTGTCATTTTTTTAGATACTTTTGGGAACTCAGGTGCACTTGTTTTTTTTTTTTTCATCGCTCCCCATTCCTCATGCTGCTACAGTCCCTCATTTTTAAAAAAACAAGGGCTATTATAGTTGATACTGAAAAAATACGGTAATATTCATAGGAAGACTTGTAGGCCTGTAAAAGAGAAAAGGATGGGGTTGACATTGAACAAAATTGGAAGTATATGAATTCAGCCCGCAGCTGGTCTCTACAGACTGAAACTGGCCACCAGCTTAAAATAAAAAGGCTGAACACTCGGACAGTGGCACATTGAAAGACCTGTATGCGCTTCACATTATAATTACCCCGGTCACTGGATTAAATACACAAACTCAGCTCCATAGGGACAGAAGCTAATCAGCACATTTGGAATTTTATTCAAAATAATTAATGATTTCTAATTTGTTTTTCTTTTGCAGTTTCCAGAACCAAGCCGATTTGGACCGAAGTCAAAATTTGACAAGGAACCCATTGTAATGGCGGAAGTACAAAGGTTGTTTGGCAGAAACATTGCCAACAATTACGTGAATAAAAAAGATGTAAGCACATATAAGTATTTATTTACTACCACCCCCTCCCACCACCCCACAATAAACCTCTCCTTCTTACCCTCATTTAGAATAAGCGCCTTGCTCGAATAAACACAGTGGGCGCGCAAACTAATGAAAACAACATCATTCTCGACAAATTCTACTGAAGTAGATTTACATATATTCTAAGCTGTGGGTTCAATAAGTCTATATGATCACATATTACCGGAACCACATTTGGCGGTAAAAATATGTTGTAGTTCCATATTTACTGTGAAATTAAGAAGGCGTATATTACATATCCATTTTACACCAAAAAAAAAAATAAATAAATAAATTAAAAAAATAAGTAAATAAATAAATTTAAAAAATAAATAAATAAAAGTAAATTAAATAAACGCCTCGTCTAGCATTTATTCTTGTCTGTTAATCTTTTCTATCTGAATCTGAATTTTTGACGAAATAAAAAATTGTTGTATTTTTAACATGCCGGAGTGTTTAAAAATAATGAATAAATAAAATAATAAAACAACTATAAGATTAAAATGTTAACAATTGTTTTCACACATTTTCTGTCAAAACAATTTTAACCTTTCACACGTATTTTTTTTTACTCTTTTCTGTAGGCTTTTGAAATCTACAAAGGAAACCAAATATTAAAAATATTTAAGTTTCAGGCTTTGTACGACAAAATGAGGAGGATGTATCCCAAGGTAATTATGTTTTGTTGCTGTATAGCCATTGGCTGTAGTTTAATACAATCGGTAATGACAGTATGCAAATTTTATTAAGCGTTTAAGATCTTGATCATTTTCTTAATACCTCCTTGCTCAAACCCTTATGATATTCATCCAAAAGGAAAGTATAATAATTATACTATTGCAAATTTATACGCGCCAATCAAAAGCGTTGGTTCACTTCATGAGGTCTGATTGGTTGCGTTTTTTCGATAAAGCACACACTGATAAAAATCTAAATGCACATCCTGCTTTCTTCTGATTGAATAATTTTTTCTAACAATCAAATTAGGAGGAAGTACTATTCCATGATAAAACTTTTTTTTAAAACTTAATAAAGTGTTTAATTACTGTTAATAAAGTATTCTATATTATTTTATCTTCATAGAATTGTATTGCAAAAAAATAAGCTGAAATCATCTCGTCGCCATTCTATATCATTGCGCAACTTGAACTCATCTGATAGTGGAGCGAATTTTTGATGTTTTGATGACTCCGGAGAAAACAAATTGTTTTGATATGTTGTATAAGTGATT
>NW_022710585.1:35101-43947 GCF_011630105.1 Anneissia japonica | reverse complement strand
GCTACATGGCCTCTCCAGGTAGGCTATTATATACCCACTAATATGGTTTTCAGATTATTTAATAAATAGACAGCAATATACATCTGTTGGTAATGAAGTCTCAAATAGGTCCATACATTTTGTCTGTTATTTTTTTATGTTGTTATGCTATTATTAATATTTGCATTATGTGTATATATGTATTAATTTTATTTGCAGGGTTACATATTTAAAGCCTTTGACTTGATTATTTTGTAACCTTTTTCTTTAATTTATATTGATATAGGCATATAATATAAAAGTTAACTGAATTGAATAAAAATGTATCGAATCGATGTTGCTGCAATATATTTGCACGGTGCAATACATTTTCACGGTGTAATACATTTTAATAGTATTGACATTGCTCGAATAAAGAAACAATGATTTGAATATCTCATCGGGCATATCAACGAGAAATTTCCTTATCAATTTTTGATTAGACCCGTTATTAATTATTTTTGGGTAATATAGGTAAAATGATGTGAATATTGTATATATGATAAATTGTGCTATCTAATACGCATGTGGATGTGTGCCATGGAGTTAGATTATTTAATCAGATTGGCATTTAATCATTGTCATTTGTATGTACATATGTTTTTCATACATCTTGTAGAGTTGTGCATGGAAAGACAGACTCTTCTAGCTCCGTATTGAAAGATTCAATAAATTCATTTCATTAATTAATTCAAACAAATAGGCCTTCTATATTAGATATTCCTCTTGAATAAATTTCATTACAACGTATGCAATCGTTTCAACTTCGTATTTACTTATAGTTATATGTTTCTGTGAGACATACGTGGAACCAATATCTCTACTGAGATCCAGCCATTGTTTCCCAGTATTTTGCCTTTTAATCTATATATATATATGTATATATATATGTATGTATATAAATATATATAATAAATCATCAAAGAAAGGTAAATACAGTGTTTAATAAAGGACAATAATACATCGCGTAGCTTAGCTCTCAACGAATGTAGTCCTGCAAATAAATTTATTTGCAGGACTACTTTCGTTGGGAGCATATAATAATACATATTATTACTTTGTATATGTACGTATATATAGGCCTATATATTACATACATATATGTATATACACATATATATTAGAATGTAGTTTAGATTTAAAAAAAATAAAAACAAAACACTTAAAGACATCAATCTACGTACGTCCGTACAACTAATGCATTTTCTGAATCGGCAATGATGCGAAAATTCGACAAATATTAAAATTGTTTGAAATGGCATTAATCGGTATATAAAATTCATTAAAATTAAGAAAAAAATATTTAATAACATTTCCAATGGTAAAAAGTTGCAATTTAGTCTAAATTTCCTAAGTATAGTTAATTAAAATGAGTCTAAAATAATTTTATTATTGATCCTAGTGCAAAATAGCGCCCTCTATGAGAAATTTGGTGCAGTGACTGTGCTATCCAAATGCAGAGAGAGTCATATAGATACACATTTTCTTATGTTTTACATTAAATTTTACAGGATTTTTGGTGTTTACACATTCCCATTTATAAGTTAAACCTATCCCTCAATATATACAAAAATATATCGATTATTTAATCATTCATGGTCGATTAAAATTTTAGCAAAAAGCATCATAGTTACAATATTTTTCCTGGCAAAACCGTTTTTATGTTATAAAACAAATGATAACAATGACTTTTTTGTATTTTAGAGAAAATATACCACTAAATACAGTTTTTAACCGATGAATAGAACGATTCCATAGCAAAACTAAATTTTTATCGTCATTTGAATTTTCAAAAAGCATCACAGTTACAACTAAAATAATAAAAGAAATCGAAATAAAAATCGCCGCGGAAAAATATTTAAAATTTTTCAAAATTTATGAAATTTCAGAAATGTGTTCAGACTATGTTTATGTACATGTGGTAAAAATTTCAGCAAAAATAATGCATTTTTAAAGATTTTAGGACGTTAGGATTTGTGAAAAAATCGAGTTGATATAAATCTTACAGCATATGTAGAATCCACTTGCATTTTTTCGGAAAACGTCAAAATTCGACCAATATCAAGAAGGAAGCATCCAAACACAGTGAGTAATATATAATTGTTAGAGAATCATTAATTCTCTTATTAAAACGAAAATATCATTCAAAAAGAGTAAATAGTGATTAAAAGAGAATTAATTAATAAAAAGGCATCATAGTTACAATGTGCGCTATCACACACAGAGAGAGAAAGTTTAACACCCTAGCATAGCAAAAAAGCTTTTTTTTTTTTAAATCATTATTCTAGGTATTCCTTCTTTTATTTTCTTTACATGACTTCGACTTCATTAGCTTTGTGATTAGAAAAGTATAAAGACAAATATAAAGTTATCTGAACGAGCTTCACAGGGAATTCCCACAACTCATGATCTAGATTGGTTTTTTGGCACGCACGTCGGAAGTTTGATTTCGACGTACCTTATTTTCTTTATCTTTATTTATTAGAACAGCCTATTCGGGGACAGCTTAAGTAAACAAATCACTATAACTTTTTCAAATCAGCTATAGACTAAATTAGTCATGGTCTTAATTGTGCGGTGACGTTTCGACGAGATGTGTCGCAAAATAAACCGTATTTCAAAGTACCGTACTCGGTACCAATCAATCCTCTGAATGTGGTTGTTGGAACGATTTGAGCAGCTGCGGATCGAGTGGAATCACATTTCTTCTTACGTCAATATCAGGCGCGGATCCAGACCTTCGCCCATAGTTCGCCCAGGCGAAGGTCAGGGTAAAAAAGATACAAATAAAATGTTGACCATTTTTCCAACAATCATACTAAATTTCCTTGACACTTATTTTGAACATTACAATAAGGACATTGTTTAAATCCACACTAGTCTATATCTTGCACTTTTACACTGATTGTACTGTAGCCATACAAGATAATACATTCCCATCTATTTCTATAGCCAGTGGCGTAGGTATCAGTGCAGCCGGTACAAAGCACTTGTAGCTAGGGCTTTTGGGGGCTCGTTTGATAGGCATGTAGATAAAAAAAAAATATAACATTTTGTTTGATTTTTAAGGTTGGTGAACTATATTTTGCACATTTTTTTAATCACGTCAGGTCATCATACTTCATGATTAGGCCTACGCGTTTTACTTCACTGCAACCAGGTCATTAATTGTTCTATTGTTGTCAATATACTTTATCAGAGACTCATGAAATTCCCAATAGGCCTTAAACGATAAAATATAAAGATGACTTTTTGACTATTGATCTTAATATTTTGAATATGTTTTACGAATAGTTTATAAATATTTATGCTCTTTACAATGCCGTGTCTATTTTAAACAATTTCCAACTTTCATCTTCTTTCACACATTCTCATCTGAGTTTTCAAGAAAACCTGCAATGATCATGCCATCCTGCAAATCTTAATCGGCTGATGGCCAACAAGCTAATCACCACCACCACCACTAATTTCATCTGCAATTTTGCTGTTATGTAAATTAATGCTCACAGCAATCATGCCCTGACGAGCCATGCTCTCTGGACGATATCATTTAAGCCGCACCACCATTCCCGATGTCCTTCTAGGCCTATATCGTTTTTTATTCAAAATGTGCCTCTTAAATTTATTAAGTTCTCTTCGATTTTCATCTATTTTTATAAGCACCCCCTCAATTTCCACACTGTTTCATAAGCGCCCGTTTAAATAAGCGCCCCTCAAAAAGTGCAAACATATTTTAAGCGGCCGGGCGCTTATTCGCGTGATTACGGTATCGCAATGCAGATATGGTCTCTACAAGTTAGGGCTTAGCTAAAATTTTGTGATTTCCGTCAAGGTCTCACGACACCCACCAAAATATTTTGGCCACCCGCTGGTGGGTCGCTACCCACAGTTTGCGGAACGCTGTCCATGGTACATCGATTAATTAAATCGGTGATGATGAGGTATCGTAATGCAGATATGGTCTCTACAAGTTAGGGCCTAACTAAAATTTTGTGATTTCTGTCAAGGTCTCACGATCCACCAAAATATTTCTGCGACCCACTAGTGGGTCGCGACCTACAGTTTGCGGAACGCTGTACTATGGTACATTACAGCGATTAACTAAATCGGTGATAATGAATTTTACTATATAATTAGTGTCATATCCGACAATATAGAGGTACTATTTCGCAAATTTTACCACCTCAGCCCCAACTATGATGGACCGACATATTCAGTATTTAACAAATATTTATTTCAAGATTATTTCCTCAAAATAACTCATTATCTACATAATCATAATGGTTTGAATTAAATAATTATCTGATGATAATAAAAAAAAAAGAAATTGTGATGTTCATTTTATTATATAAGAGTGTCATATCCGGCAAAACGAAAGGCTGCGATGGGTGAACACATGGTTTTCAAATAGGTAGAGTAAATACATTAAAGACAATGTTTTTATGTTCTATAGTACCGTACATCAATCATATTAATTAGATCTCTATAGTTTCCGAAAATATGTGATGAAAGATCATGAGAATTTGTTGGCGCTTCTTTTTTACTGTATAACGGAAAACGGCATTAGAGAAGTTACGACAAATAGTATGAGCAAGTATAAAAGGCCATAAATTGAAAATAGGCTTATAGGCCTATATAAACAGACTTAAGTTCCGCTAAGTGTTGTCTCTTTGGTTTGTTCTGTTCACTGTGTTCCGTCAATAGTGTTTAAACTTCATTTTACATTGTTAATAAAAACTTGTACCAAGAACAGTACCCATACAAAGACAACGCTACAGGTAAAATTAAGTGAAATATTACTTGTATTAAAAAATGTGTCTGGACTCTAAACTTGGTCTTTTATTCTATTATTAGGATAAATTATATTTCTAAAGCGACCCTACAAAGCCGTCTAACCACTCTTAAACTGGTCGCTCACATCACGAACTAACACAATCAAAGTAGATTGTGTTAGTTCGTAAAATCCATAGAGCTATTATATCTCTATGGTAAAATCACAGTAGCGCGTCAAAACGAGCACGTATTGGTTGTCAAGCAATTTTGTATTCTTTACCACACAAAAAGTCCTTAACGACAGCAACGCGTATTTTGACGCGATTTTTTGATTCCACGAACTAAACACAATTGAATTTAATTGTGTTAGTTCGTGATGTGAGCGACGAACTGATTGACCATTCCACATAAATTAATAACCTAGGTAATTTTAACAAATGCTTCCAACTCGGCGGAAATTATGTTTGGCCCGAGAGATCAACTTTACAAAATGTTTTGGCCCTTCGAACGAATTAAGACCAAGGGGTCTATATGGCACGTACGCAGTAACACTTTCTAACCGTGATATTTAAACTATTGTTTATAACGAGACATACCGGGCCTTCGCGCCCTGTTAATATTATTTAGTATTTATAAGCAATCGGATAAACACATTTCCACAAGTAAATACATTGCTGAAATCGATAAGAAACATTATTATATTATTATTACGTAACTATTTTTTATTTAACGTCTTTGTTTTTATAAAACCTTTACCAAATTAGGCCTTGTCTGGCCTATAATAAGAGACCTGATAATAAAATAGGCTTATTGAACGTAGGCCCTACTCGCGTCAACTTGGCCGTAAACGATACAAGGTAAAACCGCGAATAATATTATAATGAAATTGAATACGATTTTTAAGTTATATTGTTTATTTAATATATATATTTTTCGATATGAAATCAAGGTGTTGCCCGGGCCACTAGAAAAACACCCCTGCGTCCACCCCTGACTGGTTTTATTTCTGACTGTTTATTTACTTTTACTTTTTAGCTGCTGTTTATCAATTTTGTATCTCTAACGAGAGCCAGTCATTATTTCCCCACAGCATTGTTTTTTTTTTAGTATTTTGCCTTTTAACATATACACTAAGACGTTCCTGGTCCAATCAATACATGCTGCTAGTAATCGAAAGTTATACCACGGGGCACAAAGAAGCTCTGGTATACGTTACTCCCATAAATAGCAATTGATTTTCACTATGGCAACGCGTATAACTTACGACTAAATTGTCTATTGCACATAGCCTATACAATAAGGGCCATGCAATAAACTGCTCAATAAACATTAATTGTATTCTGATACATGAAAAAAAAAATCAGCATAGAATTTCATGTATGCTTAAAAATTTCGACTGCATTTTCATTTCTTATTTGGTTTATGAAAAGCATGTGAAATCAGTTTAAGCTGGAAACATTAAATCTGTCTCTTATACACATCTAGATGTGTATAAGAGACAGGGACACATTAGCTGGATCACAGTAGAGATACAAATTTGATAAGCAGCAGCTAAAATGTAAACGTAAGTAAACAGACAAAAAATCATATTAATTGTATCCCCACCTCCACTTTTCACCAATCTTCAATTATTTTAAACCCCACTTTTCAAAGCGAGTGGAAAGAACAACAACAATTACGAATGACTGTCATGAATTATGTCTGTTCACTTGTGCTCTGTTTCAATTTTATGGTGCAACGGTTACCGTATCAGAGGCTAAGTTTATTGTGGAATCAATGTAGGCCCTGTGTACGTTGTTAAAATTTGAAGCGTGTAAACCTATTAGGCCCCTGGTTCTTAATTTGTTCGACGGGTTGAGTTGATCTGACGGGCCAAAAATAATCTCAGCCGAGTTGAAAGAAATCGTTATACATCTGATCGCGTAAACGCAGAGACAGAACATGGCGGTATATAAAGTCCTGACTTGGATTATTTGCAGGACAGCCGACATGTTCATTGGTTCATTAACTTTTTATTATCATGTAAAATAAGAGGCTTACGAATGCAATTTGGCGCGTGAAGAAAAACAAATTAATGAAAGAAATAATTAAATCACAGTTCAATTAATACATTTTCAATGCAGTTCTTTAATCTTTTAACATATCTATGATAAAGTGTTTACTTCCCGTGGGCTGCTATGTTACATTTAACAGAGCTAATAAGAATACCAATCTTGGTATTTTTTATATATATTTCCGTTTACAGGGTTTAACATTAGATCTCGGTGGGGTAACTCCTAAATCGTAACGCGCTTGTGGCTTGTTTGAAGCTCACAATAAAGGACCACGAAAATTACCCAGTGATCAATTTTTGGAGACATTTATTCTATGTATGGCTTATGGTATACGGTATATCATCTTGCTCATTTTCAAGCCGCCCTGTGCACATAACCCAGGGATTGCAATTTTGACTTTACTATATTGAAAATGTATTCATCAAACTATATATTTTAGATGTTATTTTTTTCATTATTTTGTTTTTCTTCAAGGGCCAAATTAAATTGCTTCGCGGGCCGCCAACATTTTTACAAACGCAATTTTCACTATAAACGCTTTACAGTATTCATTTTGTATATTATCAGGGGCAGTTCCAGTGGGGGAGAGGGCTGCGGATGCCCCCCCCCCCCACCATCCCACACTTTCTCCACATTTTGTAAACAAATTTTAAAAATGGAGAAATATTCACAATTTAAGTATGAATAGGTGCCATTTCTGGGCATCGGGAGGTGTCATAATCATAATTTGCGACTCACAGTATGGAATAGACATACGCCCGTATTTTTAAAACAAACTTTAGTCGAACTTCGAACTAGAACTTCATTTAGTGCTAGTTGCATCTTTAACAATTTGTATTCACAAACAATGTAGTTGAAGTTTTAACTACGACTAAATCAAGTCCTAGTTTTAGTTCAACTGAAGACGACTGGCAAGCCGCGACTATCAAACTAACCAATGAAAAGGGCTAACTTTAATAGCAGACGAAATTTTAGAGATCCGGTAACGCGGATGAATATTAAGCTGTCGTCTGTGGTTCAAAATCGTATTTCCTCATAATTAATAATAGACCATCATTGGCCTTAATTAATTTTCCATAATAATAACTATATTAGTTGTTAACATATTACAATAGTTCATAATATAATAGTTCTTTGGAGAACTATTATAATTGAGCCCGAGCGAGGGCGGCGCCATCTTTGTTGTTGTTATTTTTAAGCTACGTGATCGCAACGCGAGGGGATTTCGTGCAAATCAGGAACAATCGCATGTGGCCAGCAAAACATGTTAATTTCTCCTTCTGGAAGCTAAACTTGATGTCTCTTTGTTTAACACACCGAAGATATATCAAACCTGCGTACACAATCGTTTTTATTCGTTTCACTTTATCGTGAGTTACAAAAAACACGTTTTTAGTGGGGTAAATATTTCAAGTCGGCGATTTGCCTTGCGACGCCAGTGAAGAGAAGTGTCTAAAGAAGGGGAAATTAGGCCGCGGGAATGAAAGTTGTAGGTTTGCGTCTACCGCCCGCATGCCTAAAAAGCTACCGCACGAAAGTTTTCATTATTTTGAAAAAAAATATACTTCGTTTTAAAAAACGGACTTTCTAAGTCGTAAACAGACAGAAAAACGATCTATTCATCACAGATCACTCGTCGCGAACACCGAGCGAAGGCAGGCCTGGCCACATCGCATTATGATCGCCGATGATCACTGCTGAGGTCATTTACGGGTCAAATCGATCTCGTATGTTCAATTTCCACAATTAGGGATTTTTCGTTTTGACTACGCGGCCAATCTACTACGCACTAATGGGGCGTGACGGCAACGCCAAGATACTGTTCGCGTACTCCTCCAAAAGTTGTTTTCGTTTTTAGGTGGCGCCTACGGCACGACGACACCAGAGCAGACGTACGTACGACCTGTCTCTTATACACATCTTTTTGTATTCTTTACCACACAAAAAGTCCTTAACGACAATAGCGCGTATTTTGACGCGCTTTTTTGATTTCACGAACTA